>NW_022900941.1:7927752-7960856 GCF_012274545.1 Fukomys damarensis | reverse complement strand
AAAAATAAAAAAAAAAAAAAAAAAAAAATTATAAAGGGCTAGAGATGTAGCTCAATTGAACCCTAGGTTCAATTCCCAGTACTGAAAAAGAGTTAGTATCTCTCTCAAACTAAAGAGAGCATTACTATCGTGCAAGATATGACTGGGAGCCACAACTATTCAGGCAACTTTTTCCTAAGAGACTTTTTCCACTTCTCAAATGGATAAGGATGTTTGACAACAGTTTCATGTAGCAATGTGCGTAAGGCAGGTGACAGTTTAAAAGCCTATTTCTGACTAGGATGTAGCTCAGCACCAGAATGCCTGCCTAGCATGTGAGAGATCCCCTTTTCGTCCCCTCTGTCTATCCGGGGCCATAGGAAAATGACGTCACTAACATGGAGGTGGAGACCAGCAGATGCTGGACTGGAACCCAGGTTTTCTGCTTCAATATTCATACCCCACACTGCCCCAGGAGTTCCTCCTTATAGTACGAATTCTTCTATTAAATCCTCTTTCATTAATCATGAAGGAGAGGTTCTTAACAGACTGTAAATTCTAAAATGAGAAGGGTTCAAACTAACAGTGATCTTAAAAAACAGAAAATGAGCTCCTTGTTTTAAAGGTCTCTATCAAATTTTGGCCATTTAAGGTGTCTGCTGAACACTAACAGCACTGCAAACCACAGCGACTTCATTAATGTTAAGGGCACTAAATCGCAGTAGCAGCATGTATTTACTAAGATAAAAAAATGGAGTTAGGTAAGGGGAGAGATTTGCTTATCCAAATAGGGACCATGAAAAGATTATGCCTAAGCGGACAAATACTAACTTTTAAAATAAAAGCTCTAAACCCGGATCCAAACCCTCCACCTAACATGCTCCCTACAGAATGTCTGTTGGCTTAAGATGGACAGTGCAGAGACAGACGAGGTGCCTGGGACATTTTCAGTGTATACGAAAAATGTTCTGCACACATAACTTCTTTCAAAAAAACCTGAGAAAGCAGACCTGTGCCTACAGGATGAGAGAACAAGCCACTTTGTCATCAGCCCTGCCTCATCTGCTTTGTCTAATAGCTTTGCAACATGTTTCCAATTTCCAGAAGCTGCCATTCCTTCTGGGCTGCCATTCCACAGCTAGTACAGTACACACTGGTCACCAGCTCAGCTGGCCGGGTGGGGGTAGGGAGGCAGCGCCAAGGTCTCTCACGGCAGCCCCATGTGAACCTGCGGAAGACTGGGTTTGCTGGGAATGGACAAGCACTAGCTTCTTCTGAGAAAGAAGCTCCCCAAGAACTCTGGGATGAACATACCCAGGAAGTTTTAATAAGACAGGAAAAGGGACTATGCCTCTATGCATGACTGATAGGGCAACCAGGCCTAGAAAAATTCTGGGGTCTTCCTGATACATGCTCGGAGTCATAAGTATGTATGCAGTGATGAAGACTGTAATGAGACAGAGAAAAATCATGTGCAGCACTAATATGCCAGCACGATGGCTACCACACAGCTTAAGTGCATCTAACTGCACTAAGAACTAGAAACCGGGAGCAGAGACATATGAAAAAGACTATGCATTTTAAAGGAAAGGGAAAAGAAACATGAAAACCAAACCTAAAACCTAAATATGCAGGTGCCCGAGTGGCACTGGCAGTGTGACAGAGCGAAGTTTCATGAGGAAATGGTGAGAGCATGGGTCAAGGTGAGCTGGAGGCATGCAAAGCAGGGGCAGCTGCCAGTGTGGCATCTCACAGAGCACATCCGCCACGGGCTGTGCTGTGCACTGGAGGAGCTGAGTGGGGACCCTCTGTTCTCAGGAACTCCGGGTTAGCTGAGTGCTGCTAAATACATTCGAGGCAGGCCATTTTCTGCTCTCTTTCCTGGAGCAATTTAAGGGAATTTCACAGTGAAGAACTTACTCTCCTATTTTTCATTTTGCAGGCAAACCCAAACACACCCAGAAAACAGTAAATAGCAACCAGATGATTTAAATCTGTTAAACTTATATTTCTTATACAAAACTGTAAAAGTTTTCTCTTGAAAACAGGATAACCCATCTAAAGACAGACATCTCCCAATAAGACAGTAAGTGCCAAAGCACTGTTGCTAGTTTACAGTCTCACTTTATTTTTTATTTTTCTGGGTCTTACAGACAGGGTCTCGATAAGTAGTTCAGGCTGGCCTCGAACTCAAGGCCTCAAACTGCTATCTCAGCCTCCTGAGTGCTGGGATTACAGGTGTGTGCCACCACACCTGGATACAGTTTCACTAAAGGTGTTCCTTTACCACTGACCATTTGCTGTCATTATGGACAAGCTGTTAAGGCTTACAAAAAACAGCACAGGCAAGCTGTAAGGAATCATAAATCCTAGTTCAGACCCCTGTTCTGTCAGTAGTTGCTAGGCATAGTCTCTTCTAGGACCCTCTTCCTTACCTGGAACAACAATGTTCGTCATATTAGCCTTCCCTGTCCTCACATTTTTAAAATGAGTTAGTGTAAATGGAAAGTGTTTTGTTCAGACATGAGTGATTATAGTCGTCATGCAACCATTCGAAGACTATTAGCTGGAAATCACATCTATCAACTATACACTCGGTGCTGTGCTAGGGCCAGAAGGTAGAGAAATGCCAAGACAGAGGACAAGGCACTGCCCTGTTGCCTCACTTGTGTGGTGGAGATCTGAAGAGGTCAAAGCAGCTCCAAGCGGCCACACAATTACTGAAGGAAAAACTATCATTTAGGGTCTCATTTTGCTTGTAGATGTGAACTGTTAAGCCACAAGCCCCTCACTCCATGAGCATGCTCAGATGGAGCCATGAGACTCAACTGTACAAGTGGGCACATCTTATTGGGGTCAACTTCACTGTCTGCCATGTCAAGTTTTCTAAACTCCTAAGTAAGCACTTCTGTTTTCTACAATGCCTGCCACTGAAGTCATTTATGTTTAGGATAGTTCTGCAGACCTCTATCACTCCAAGGACTGGTGAACCTGAAGGGCCAAACACACAAACACAAGCAGGCCAGGTGTCTGCTGAGTGTCTGCGACCACAGCATGCATGCAAGGCTGGGTTCAGAACCTTGGGAACCACAGGGAGGCCTGTTGGCACCTTCAGCACGCAGCTGTGAAATCAGTTTAAGAGCAATGGGAACTTTACTCTGTAGAACTTGGGCTGAGCTCCAGGAAAGGTATGCCTACCCATTCCCAGTCTGCCTCCCTGGCCCCATCTGCTCTGTACCCTGGCCATGGGGCTGGGCTCACCTCCTTGTGGGAGTCTTTGTGGGCTTCCAGAGTCTTCATGATCGTCAGCTCCGCATAGTTTTTGAATCGTGCTGGCTGGTTTCTCAGAATTTCCCGTAGAACTCTCAGTGCCAGGGCTCGAATTGAATGCTGGGTATAAGAGGAAAGGCAGCCTCACTGAACAGGATACAGCACACAACCACACACACAGGCCAGCGCCAGTCCGGGCTTCCTGGCATTTCATAGACCCCACTACATCAATCACAAGGTTTACTTGACAGGAGCTCTAGACAGTCAGTTCCCAGGTGACAGACACTGTTGTACAGTGACACTTCTGGGACCCAGCTCCTAGGAAAGACCAACAAAGGCTTCTTGGATGAGACTGGCACTTGAGACCCAGTGAGGATGACACACCTAAGTTCACTATCAGTTCCCTGGGGTTTGGGTATTTAAACTACCTTTCTATAAAAGGTGTTGAACTACAAGCCTTTTCATGGACAGGGCCTAGCAGGCTGTGAACTCTGAGGACAGCAGCAAACCCTGATAGTGCTCCTGGCCTCCTATGTGATAAGGTCTTAGTATGACAGGCAGAGTCGCGTGTCTGGAAGAAAGCCATCCCAAACAGACGCCTAATCTCCAGAAAAGAGGATGGGGTTCACACCAAACACAGCCAGTAAGTACATCCTGATTCTCTGTCACTCATCTGCACTGTGCACACTAACACACGATTCACCTGCCTTCCTATGAAATCATTCTGTCTCCTGACAGAGGCTGGCCAAGTGGGGCTGCTTCCACAGCCAGTATTTTTTTTTTTTTTAAGAAAAGTTAATAAAGATCTTTTATTACCATTCTGCTATCTTTATTTATCCCTAGACCAAACCATCAGAAAACAATCTGAGTTGCCATGGTATTCACCACCCTGCCCTTCTCTGCCACCGGCCATTAAGAGTCAGGACCACAGTGCCCAGGCACTACCTGTGGCCTGCAGCCCTCCAGCTCCAACACACACTCTCTTATTGTTTGTGTGAGCCTAGACAAAGCCAATGTGCAGATGGGTTTCTACTTCCAAAGTTAATTCTAGCCTCCCCCAACGTTAACCTGGTCTCCATGTAAGGGACCAGCCCACAGAGGGGAGAAGGCAGGACTTTACTAGGTTACTCTTCCCTTTAGTAAGAGTTATCTGTCTAATGGTGTCACATGGAGTCTCAGACCAAGCACATCACAAATGCCTAGCTTGTCACATTCAAATACCTCAGTGTGAAGAGGGCCTGTTCGTGAAAGTACCACTGATTGAGTGAGATTCCTGGAACTGCTAATACACAGAGGAAGAATAAGATGGAACTTTAAGGAACACAACATTTAACAGGGGCCCCCTAAAGAATAAACGTCTCTTTCTTCACGACATGTGAAACTCACAGGGAAGGAAGTGCGTTCTAAAAGGCCACATTCTATGCTTAGGCAGTGTGAAGCAATTCTGTTTAAGCACCTAAACGCAGGAAGTCATTTCCCTAAATTAGTGCAAACCCAGCCTCAGAAACTATAGAAGCCAAGATGACTGTGAACACTAAAAAGTGTTCAAAAATGATACCAAAACTGAACAGAGTTTTTCATTTTTCTTTCTGTACTGAGATCAAATGGGGGGGTGTTTTACATCCCCAGACCACTCCCTGCCCTTTTAATACTGAGACAAAGTTTCCCTAAGTTGCCCAGGCTGTCCTTGAACTTGTGACCCTACTTAGCTTCCCAGGAGTTGGGATTATGGAAGGGTGTGTGCCGCTGTGCCTGACTGGATAAATGTTTAATGTAAACTGAGCACAATCCAGAAAAGAAAGATGCAGCCAATCTGACCAGAAAGGACACCATGACCCTCCCCAGAAAGAGCCCATGTCAAGCCAGTGCCTACATCTTTGTCCCCAAGGGTCTCCAGAAGCAGCAGCAGGATGGTCTTGAAGTGCTCCTCCCAGACGCCCAGGCTATCCTCCCGTGTGATTTTGAGCAGCTCGAGCAGGGCCCCCTTCCGCTCTTCCACCCGCTCGTTGTGGTTGGACAGCTCTTTCAGCAGGTCTGCCACCAGGTCAGAATGGTCGATGGGCACTGGAGAGACATACAGGACCGATGTCAGCTCACCAGGAATGCTGGCTTCAGGACGTCGCCCTACCCTGCTTTGTAGCTGACCTCCCTCTGTGCAGCCCCAGATCTTACTGCATTAACTGTGAGGACAGAGGGCAAGACCAGCTACCCAGGGCCAATACTGTGTCCATGCCCTTCGTTTCCTCCTCTTCCCTTCTATTTCGCACAAGGGGAAAAGGCAGGTACCCCTCCTGCCCATCTTTCCAAACTCTGTTTCACTCAGAGTCCTGAGTCAAACCTTTCATTGGGACAGCTCTAATCAATACGTTCACTCGCTCAAGGCTCACCTACTATCGCCTCTCCTGAATATCCAATCCCTTCTCCAATGCCCAGAGCTCAGAAATGAGCAGCATGAACAAAAATCAATTAAGGTGTCTGGACTAGCTGGGCACGGTGGCACATGCCTATAAGCACAACCAGCACCTGGGAAGCCAAGGCAGGAAGACCTCGGATTCAAGCCTAGCCTGGACAACTCAGCAAGATCTTGCTTCAAGATAAAAAATGGGCTGGGGAAAATAGCTCAATGCAAAGGCCCTGATTTCAACACCCAGTACCATTCCCTAACCTTCCCCCAAAAAAGTGACTGGACTATTCAGACACTGCCCATTTGAAGATGGTGGCACTGGTCTAAGACCACTCAGCACAGCTCCTGGGACTTGGACTATGTATGGCAGGAGGGCACATCCTTTCTCTTCACACATTCGTTTATGAGAACTTAACTCTGCATATTTAACTTCATATAGGGATTATGAAAAAAATTAAATCATTAAGTGCTACTTCAATGTGTATCTGCATATTTCTTTAGCTTCCGAGATTAGGGAGCAAATACCAAGGAAGTCCGAATCGTTAGGAACCATGCCATTCTGCTGCACTACTTTTCTCTTTTAGCATTTCAGTGCCCAGTTGGTGGATAAATTAAAACTGACACTGGAATCCCTGTTTGACCTTAATCAAGATTGATAATGGACAGGCAAAACAGTGCCAATTCTAGAAGCAATGGAAAAACTAGTCCACTTCTCCCAGAAAGCAAAAGTCGTAACAAACACCCTCTATCTTTACCTTCTGCCCAGGGAACAGACATTGAGGCACACACTGAGTTGCCGCCCACCAGCTGTGAACAGTTCACAGCCATGACACTATGCTTTTAAGCCCCCAGGGCCACTTCTTCTGTGGCCAACTGGAGGACTTTTATCCTCTGTGGTCTTGAATCTGGTGTATGCTTTCACCCAGCCCTTGTATCACAGAAGGGTGGTCATTACGAACCTGTTATCCCCGGGGCCAGGGACTGAATCTTGTTCTCCTCCCAGCCTGACATCCTACACACTTTATGATGTTCAGAAGGCACTGAGTGAATGTAACTGTTTACAGTTCTAGGGCTGGGGATTTAGTTCAGTGGCGCCTCACCTACCTCTCAAGTGTAAGGTCTGAGTTCGATCCCCAGTACCACAAAAATAAATAAACAAACAGTTCTAATTAAGGTTTCTAACTTAAATCTTTGTTCAAGCCTCAAAAACAAACCAGCCTTCAAAACAAAAGATATGTAATAAAAAAAATAACTGTAATACAAAAAATAAGGTAATACAAAATAAGTAAACACAACTAAGATAAAAAAGATAAAAATAAGCTCCAGGTCAAAAAACCATCAAACCAATATATACTTATTCACTGGTTACTTAATGACTAACAGTATATCTTATTTTTTTGGTGCTGGGGGTTGAATCTAGGGCCTGATGCTTGCTAAATATGTGCTCTACCACTGGGCTGTACTCCTAGGCCCTGGACACTAGTCTTACCACAGGAATCCACACTAGATCCACTCTGTACCACCTATGGTATATTTTGGACAAATACTTAACCTTTCTGATTTCTTTTTTGGTAGCGGGGATCAAACTCAGGACCTTGCCTTGCGAGGCAGGCGGTGGAACCACTGAACTAAATCCCCCAGCCCTGATCCTTAGTTTCGTAGCCTGTAAAATGGAAGCAATTTCCTCCATGTCCATGATAATGTATGCATGACATTCGGCTCAGCACCAAGCACATGGTAGGGCAAGTGATGCCAGATTCCTTCCCTCCCAGCTATAGCACCATAGTCAGCGGAGCACAGCCCAGGAAGAGCTGGTCAGAATGCTGTGCCAGGACACCCCAGGCCCCTGTGTGCACTGCCAACTCCCACCCAACTCCACTCAGGCCAGGTCCTTGTGCACCTTCCCTCCTGCCTCCATAACCAGACTACAGGCACACAGGAGACAGCAGCTGCCTGGGCTATCACTGCTGGGGCCTCCCATTCCTGAGCATCCAGCAGGGATGCCACAGGGAGTTTCTGGACAAATAACTACTCAGAACAGTCCCAGCAATTCTGTTTAGCTAGCTTGCTCAGAGTTGGTTTAACCAGAGGGAAGCACGCTAAAGGCCCCGCTGGACAGCCAAACACACAAACCATCCCGAAGTTGCTCCATCTCATCATCAAACATGGCCTCTTTCAGGGCTGTCTTGTCGTAGGTGTTGATGGTGTCTGAGTATGGGTAGGGGTTATAGTCACGTGCTCGAGGCCCCGGGAAGGCACGTGGAGGCTGGGTGTTGAGGAGAGAGGTCTTGTTGTCCAGAGCAGTCCTGCCTCCTTCCACTTCACTGCCGCCCCGGCCCTCGGTGGCTGGGGATGCAGCTCCTCCATCCCGAGATACCTGGAGCACAGGACATGGTCAGTTCCCTTTGGAGACTTTGAACATGGCTTTTTTTTTCTCTGCTCATTTCCGAGCTCTGAGAAATATTAGGAGGGCCAGAGATCTTCATTTGACAAGACTCTTGACCTTTATTCAGACTGCTGCTCAGAGGGTAACACCATCACTACAGCTCATCCTTCCTGAACACCAAACCTGGCTGCAGGCGCACAGGTGTGAGCCCCAACCACACTTCATACTCAGGTACCTGCCTTTCCCATGAGACTCTCCTCAGGGAGCCCAAATGGTTGTCTGGTTCAGGATCATCATTTTTATCACATCATAGAAACAAAAACATTTCCACGATAAATGAAAACAAACTAAGATTACTCTTAAAATTTTGTAAAATTACCTTTGGCCTCTAAAAATAACTGTTCCAATAAAAGGACCAAAATGGTGATGAACCTCCGTTACCACCATGATCAATGTTCAGAAGACTCAGTAACAATCAGTTAATTGATCTTTAGTTCTCTAGTAGCCTGAGGATACTTACAATATCAAAATCCTTTTTGCCATCTCGTTTAATTGGCTCATTCAAATCCTCCTGGCTTCGGAAACTAAACTTTTCAATGGCTTCTGTAACTCCACGCAGAGAACTATAGATTTCTTCAGAGTTTAGATTCTCTGTGTCATAGTCCAGCATGCTAAAGATAAAAAATAATTATTTCTTAAGGTGAGGTATATGCATAAAATCACGATACTGGCAACATGTTACTTAGCAATTTACAGAGTGAGCTGTAATTATACTTTTGAGGTTATTTTGGGGTTTTTTATTTTTTTGGTGATTTGGAATAAAAAAGAGACATTTTTTCCTTACAGTACCACCAGTGAACAATTGTACACCTTCCTGGTCAAAAGTGACCCAAACATTTTATATCAGTACCCAAGAACCAGTGGGAAACAATAATCACAAGAATGTAAAAACTCAAAAGTGTGACAATTGGTGAGTGAATGCATGAGGTAATGAAAGTGGAAAAATAATTTTCTTTTTCTGAAGATGGAAAAAAAAGTAGTTAGGTTGTTACTATTCTCAAATGTACAAACCTAAATTAAGAGGAACAGGCACTTAGAAATAAAACTTGCATTACCAACACATTTCTGAGAAGCAAAGCAAACAACTTCGCAAAGCTAGGAGGTATGTGCCAGGATCCACTCCAGCAAACTAGGGCCCTGTTTTAAAATATGAAACCACAACAGCTCTATGATTCAAGCGTAGATCCACCCTAGGACTCCTGGGAGTCTCATGGTATTCAACCAGGACCCTGATGTGAATACTGAACTCTTCTAGAAGCTTTCATCTGGAGCTTTATAAAAGCAAATCTTATAAAGAGAGCCGCATTCCTGGATGGACATCTAAAAACACTTCTAACAGCAAGAAATATTTGTCCCTTATGGAAAAGGGATGTCAGGTACTGTCCTTTGAGACATTAAGCAAAACACAAAATAAAGCAACTATCCTGAAAAGCCCTCTCATGTAATGTGGTTTGTCAACCAGTGCCCTTTATAGGCTGAAACATGTACCAAACCACTGGACCTGAGAATGAAAGCCATCACTGTCCCTCACTGAGAAAATCAAAAGCATGGGATGGATATCAGAAAAAAGGAAGCAAAGCATGAGGTAGCAGTCAACTAAGGACAAAATACACATAACTTGGTTTATATGTCATTTGTTTCAAGAAAGTGTTCAAGAAAAGATCGGCTGAGCCAGCCTAATGTAAGGTGCAGAAAGTCCTGAACGACAGAGGACTGCTCAAGGAATCACCGGCCGTGTGCAAGTAAGGATTCAGCAGTATTAAGAATTAAAGAAAAGCACATTTTCTGCCCTTCACAGGAGTAACAACTGAAAGACTAAGCACTCACTGGCCGGAACCCTTTCTAAGGGCACCAACCAAAACCCGTGCTCTGCACTACAGGCAAGTTTCCTATAACTTAAAAACAACTAACACTTACTAAACCTGTCTCTTTACCCAGAAAAACAGAAGAAAGAAAGAAAATGTTTGGGCAGATGATTTGGAGAGGTGTTATTTGGAGTGACCAGATCTCTACTGGGTGGAAGGGGCAATCTAAGTGTCTTCTAAGGCTGACTCAGTTCTGCAGGCACCAAAGACCTGAACTCACTCTTAGAGGTGGAAGCTCTTTGCCTAAGATTACAAAACTAGCCCAGGCAGAATCATTCTTTCCTGATGAATGGATGAAAGCACACACCCCCAACTATATTCAGAGAGATTTCACAAAAACATACGCCAACTCAAAGACTGGCTCTGACACCAAACAAAAAGAAATGTGAACCCTGAGTTCACGTGCTGCTGAAATTCCACGTATATACTGACAGGAGGCAGAATAATAAGCTTCAACAAAATTCAAGATTTCAACCTCCTTTCAGGTCACAAGGCCATGTCTAAGGCAACATCCCTGGATGTGCAGAAAGCATGGCTGGGGAGCAGAGGTGCCCTGCCCCTCTTTCCTAGGAACATAGCAATAGCAGCCTATGTTGGAACAAAGACATTTATACAACTGGCCAGCATATTCTTCTTTTATATAAAAACTGAGCAGTATGACTCAAACAAACAAACAAACAAAAAATGTAAGATGTGAAAAAAAAAAAAAGCCTCAAATACTTTGAATCATGACAACTAAAAATAACAGTATAGTCCATGCAAAAGAAAAAGGAAACCAAAAACGTGAAAGAATGATGGATGGATGAGAGGCGGTCTAGCAGAACGTTCAGTTTAAGGGATGTCACAATATTATTTTCCATGTGTCGCTTCAGAGAATGTTGACTTTCAGATAATTCATCTAATGATTATCAACCTGAACTTTCTAAAAATATTTCAGTTCAATTAACTTTATCATTATAATAGCCTCTTTTGAAGGTAAAATAAAGGATTCTGCTTGTTGATATTCCTCCTCAGTTTTAATGGATAAACCAGTTCCAGCTTCCAGATCAGGAGCAGCACGTGTATGCAGAAAACCGGAGGTGCCTCCTTGTAGGATCATGAATGTGAGCTCTGAAGTATCTCCTTAGTATGAAGCTGCAATTACAAGCTCCAGGTGAGAGACATAACTGTTTCTCTAACAGGAAATGGATAGTGACTATCTTTGCTGTTTCTAAGTTCTGGCTGTTTGTCTTTTTTTCAAAGCACCTGTGAGCGTTCCCTTTAGCGGGAAAGAGGAACCTTCCGTGGATGTCCTCACCAGGGAGTGGCCACACATGCTGTCTTGTGTCCTGATGAGCAGTGAACGGGAGCAGGAGGAAGGAGCCAGCAGCTAACTGGGAGGAGGCTCCGTTAGGTAACCCTCCTCCTGCCTCCTACACCACAGCCTGACTCATTCCAGCTCTCAACAATCTTGGGACATTATCTTTGAGGGTAAAGGCCAGGTCCTGATCTCCTGTAAACACCCTGATTAGATCCCAGAGGGCTTCCTTAGGGTTCTTTAAATTAGAGAGAGTTACTGAATCAGTCAACAGTCACTGACCCAAGGTCAGGGGTCACTCAGTGCTATCGCCGAATTCAACCCTGGGCCTTCCACACAGAGAACAGGATGGTGGGTGTGTCCAAAGAGACTGGGGAGAGGAAGACAGTGTTCTGAGGCTCGCTTTTCGTTGTGTAGTAAAAGGACACTGGTATGAAATAGGTTCTGTTATGAAATCAATGAAACAAACATAGATTCCCTCCTAGTTTCCTCAAAATAAAGTCTCTAATCAGCTCTCTCCCTCTGAGGCTCAGCAGAGCTGTGAGTACATATGAAGTATTATCCACTAATGAGTCAGCTCAACATTGTTCCTAGGTGCTATGGGAAAGAGGATTCTGGGAATCTCAGCTGCATTGTCCTCTGGAGAGCAGGATTATGACCAGGTGGGGAGACCAGTGGGGGTGAGGTGTGGTGTGTGTGAAGTTGGGTAAGGAAATGCGTATGTTTTGAGATTTGTAGTCAGGAAACTGATCTGCAATCTGAGGCAAGGTTAACCTTAAGCAAAAATAGTGCCAGGCATGGTAGCACACATGTGTAATCCTAGCACTCTAGAAGATGAGGCAGGAGGATTACAAGTTTGAGCCCAGCTTGCCAACTTAGTGAGTGACTTAGTAAGACTGTCTCAAAGTAAAAAATAAAAAAGGGCTAGAGATGTAGCCTAGTGTAAAGGCCCTGGGTTCAATCCTCAGTAGTGAAGGGGAAAAAAAAAAAATGAAAACACCAAAAAAACCCTGCCATGCTTTGTTAACACTAAAGACAGCAGCATTCTCATCTGCTTGCCCTAACTTTGTGTATCCAGAAACATTCACCAGAGTTCTCTGTGTACTTTGGAAGTAACTTTTGGAGCTATACTAACTTCAAAAGGAAGATGTTAAAGTATCCAGCTGATTTGTTTAGTGTTTTCAGCTTCGTAGGATACAAAAGTAGGAATATAAATCTTGAGTGCAAAATCTATCTATGAAGCATTTCCAAGGTAAAAAAAGACTGTTCTGCTTTTGGCCCTAGCCTATCACAGAGAACACGAAATCCTCTTAGAAAGTTCAGGACGGCTGGACTGCCCAGCACTCTGCTCATGTAATTACGGGGCTCTATGCCCCCAAGAGAGCTTAAATAGGCCCTGCAGGATCTAAACCGTACCACAGTGACCAGTGTCAGCGAGCCTCGCGCAGCACCAACAGCAGGGACTTTTGAGGAGACACAAAGCTCTCCTTCTGGAGGTAGGGCAGCTCTCTCGAGTGCAACAGCGCTCCTACCTGTCACACTTCCTGCCTGATCTGCATGTGCACACTATTGTCAGTGACAGTATGTAAGGAAGGAAATGATACAGCACCAGCAGGACTGCCAGCAGTGTGTGCACTCAGGACAGCATGGTGTCACCTCCCCTTAGTGGACTGTCTCTGCACCTGAGGAGCATGCTAAGGAGACCACTCCCACTGTCACCTGCCATGTTCTCACAGTTGCCAAGCTCCTTGTGGAAGCTCAGCGCTGCACTGGGCCAAAGGCCCACGAGAGCAGGTGGAGATGAGTCTGGTCAGAGAATGAAAGGGTCATTGTCCCTGTGACGCAACAGCAGCTGGGCTCATAAGATTCAGGCAAGATTAAGCAGTGGCTCACACTTCTCACCAAGGCTCTACTCCTGTGAGGGTAAGCTGAGGCAGGGACCACACTGGAGGAGCTGAGAGGCTTTCCCAGAGACCTGAGACGACCTTGGAAATATAATAATATTGTGACACCTCAGACAAGGGAGACAGGTAGCTTGTTACCTGGGAGAGTAAGAGCGCCTGAGAGTCTTGTGGGAGGGAGCGGTGGGAATGGAGTTAGGCTGAGAAAAGGGAGGTGGGTGCTTCGATAACCCATCGGCACTCCAACCCCACAACCGACTGCAGTGATCAGAAGAGGAAAATCAGAGACAGAAACACAGCAGGCAAAGGGAAGGGGAGGAGGAAGACGCTGTGCTCTAAGTGTCTTCGAATCTCCTCTGTCCTTGACAAAGTTCTATCAAAATTAACCGGAGCAAAATTAGCACTTCACCACACAGAGAAAAAGAACACATTTCATTTTACAGTTTGGTCCTCAATGAGACTGCTTCATTCTTTTCTCTCTCAACCATGGGCTGCATTTACCACTTAAAAACCATGTGAGACTGCTAGTGTGTCTAGGAGTGAGCATGAGGGTGCGTGTGGGACACCTGTGTGTCTGCCCACCTGCCTGCGTCAAGAAGGATGTTATAAGCACTTACATGCAAGAAGCCTCGATATTCTGGTTCAGCTAGTTCTTTAGTTGTTCTGCAAAGAAGGCAAGGGGGCCTCAACTTAAAAGGAAGAGGGACAGGAGCAGGAAGATTAACGAGACCACACCGTGCTAACCAGAGGACCCTGGTGTGGTTGGGGCGCTCTCTGAGCTGAGGCCCAGTGAGGCTGTGTCCAGAGACTAGCAATGTTCTTCACCACTGCCGGGCCGGGGCAGCAAGTGTCCGCTGGTCCACGTTGGGGAGGGGCCTCTACTTAGAGCACCTGATACGATCACTGATGTTCACCCAGACATGAGAGTGCTTGTCTTCATCCCACAAATGGCACTAGCTGAGCCAGGCATGTTGGGTCCGGAACAGAAAGCTCTTAATACTGCTGTGTTCAGAAGGACAGAAACAGACTGGGAAGCAGGGGCTGAAACGGCTACAGAATCGCATGAGAACCTGGGGCAGAGTCCTCAGCATCGTCTGAGCTCCTAGGGAGCAGCCCTGCTGCCCCAGTGAGCTGTAAGAGTGGGTGCTTCTGTGTGTGGCTACTCCCCATCCCCAGCATGGTGGCACCACCATTTCATAAGGAAACAAGACGAGGGGTCACTGCAGCACAGAGGACCTAAAGACTCTCTCTCTCCAGTCACACACTGGGTTAGAGTGGGGACTCAAGGGAGGGCAGCGACACCCCAAGCTGGGGATGTGCTGATGGGTGAGGAACAAGCAGACACACCCACAAGCTGACTGTGGTTCTTCATTAACTCCTGCTTTGGTTCTGCACACTCTGGAGTCACTGATGGAAGAAATGTACTTCATTTTCATTCTTGTTATGTATTCCAGGCTGGCCTTGAACTTACTATGTAGCCCGGGCTGATCTCGATCTTGTGGTGATACTCCTGTCTCCGCTTCCTGAGTGCTGGGCTTACAGGACTGGCTTTCTGATGGAAGGCATGTGAAGTCTGCCTTAGACTACTTTCTGTTGCCAGGGGATTCAGTGGTACGCGAGGTAGTGCCATTCTGCTCAGCAACATGTTTGCCAGGAGTGTAAGGCGGACTGCAAAGACCCCCAAGCTACTTTGCTTTCTCAATGGAAATGAACTTCAGATAATTTCTGAAATTGCCCAAAACTTTGTTTTTCATTTATTTTAAAATTATTGGGTAAAATGGGCTACAACATAAATATGTGCTCAATAATGAAAGAACTCTAGTTTATAAATCTATCTCTACATAAAGTAGTACTTGTTTATTAGTTGTTAACAGGCAGGCATTCTTCTCTCACATAGAAATGATTAATGAGTTGTCACACTGACATCTTTGACTATTGTGTTCATAAAAAATGACTTCCTCATTAGTGATTTTTTAAAAAAACAAAATCTATCCAGTGAAGATTTATAGTTGCCATTTGGGAATAATTCATTATTATTACCGTGATCCAAATGCAGAATATGTGAACAAAAACAAAATCTTACTCACTTTGATACTCAAAACTCATTTAAAAACAAGTAATTGGTAATAACGTTCCCTCTAAAGAATAAAAGGTTAGTTGGGGATTTAGCTCAGTGGTTCTGTCGCCTGCCTTGCAAGTGCAAGGACCCAAGTTTGATTCCCCGTGCCCTTGCCCCCCAAATAAAAAGCTATTATTTTATGATCATATCTCAAAAAAAACTCAGAAAAAGTGCTGAGACTGTACTGCAGACTTGTTACCTCTTTAGAATGTGGTAAATGTTTCCAACCGAGAGTAAGAATTCATTTCTCTAACAACTTTACTGTTAGGAAGCACATCCTCTGTGTGCTTACAGTGACGTGACAACGCAAGGCACTTTTCCCCACTACTGAACAGTTTTTCGGGTGTGAAAAATCATTTCTCTTATTGAGCTAAAATTGAGTAAGGTTATTCACCACTGAAAGTGGGTATTTTTTTTTTTCTAACAAAGAACCAACATAATGAAATAATTTCCTAAAGAAGATTGTGTCTGTAAGAAAATATGTAATCCACACTTGGATTTTCTAATACTGAAAGTAAATCTCTTCTGACCTGTAACCCTAAGAGTAAAAATTAAGATGAGGCTAATTAAGAAGGAATAGTGACCAGGAAAAATAAATTAAAATTTTTAACAATTTGGAGAATCTATAAAGATTAATTTCTAGCCAGTTCTTTGATGGACAAAATCTGCTAGCAGCCTCTATCAGTTTTTTAAATACCACACAGAATAAAATACTTTTTGCTTATTACCTAAAAAATGTGTCAGCCAATACAAAAACTAAAAGATGTATGATCTGTGCATGGAAGAATCAATTTCCTGGTTAATAATGCAGGAATACCCCATCCAGACAAAGGCAACAAGCTCGAGAGAATATCAGTTTTCCTTAAAATTTTGTAATCTTCACCGGATCCTGGTCATTTAAGACAAACCATATACTTTAAATATAAACTTTAGCATTTAAAAAAAAAAGTTGGCCAAAGCCTAGTCACCTGTGGGGCTGGTCAGACCCAGTTTTAGTGATTTCTGGTCTCCATTCCTACTTAAAATAGCCTGCTGAAATCACTGGCAACACAGACCAAATCTGGAGACATAGCATTATACTTCACTATACTCAAGGGACAGGGGGGCATCTGTCCAACTGCACACAAGGCAGCAGAAACAGTAAGATACCACAGGTATCTTATAAAATACTTTGTTTCACTAAGAGAAAAATATAAGGTATAATATATTTGGTATGTTCCAAAATACATTCAGGATAAATAAAGAACCTTACAGAACTTGGTGGTAAGGAGGAATGAGACTCCAGACAGAAAACCTAAATTTAAAGGCACTTATGTTTTATTATCTTCATACTAAAAAGGTTAACCCTTAAAGGGAACATGGCTTTCCTGGAATATTTTCATTTCATTTTAGAAGCTTAGTGTCAGTCACCCACAGGACAAAACTTCCTGGTTGTCATTATTAGTAAGCCCAAAGATCTGGGACTCCTTGTAGACAAAACACAGCCTATTCTGGCCACTACTCCAGAAACCAGGCTGGGAGGAACTCCACTCCGGCGAGGGAGTCACTATGCAGACTCTAAAGACTTTGACTGGAGGGAGGAGGGCTATTCTAGAGCACCACCTGAGACAAAGCATTTTCTCTTATATTTTGAGACAGGGCCTTGCTATGTAGTTCTGGCTGGCCTTTAACTCCTAGCTATCCTCCTGCCTCAGCCTCCCAAGTACTGGGATTACAGGCATGTGCCAGCACACCTGGTGTAGAGGACTGACTAATGGTCAACTTGTAACACCCAGCTGAACTGAATCAGTGTGGTCTGGGCGTGGAGGATCCACCTAAAGATTGTTACCAATAGCATAAAAAGAGAACTGGAGGGGAAGATCTCGGCCTGTTGATTTTCTAGGAGAAGCTTGTTGCAGATGGTTTTCCTGATGCGAATTAGGCTGTTCCCCTCGGAAGAGGCGCTCAAAACCTCGCTGTTGCTGAGAATGGGCTGCTGCTTTTATCAGAGGAGCTCTGACCTTTACCATGAGCATCACTTCCTGGCTCCACCGTGGATCCCTCAGCGTGGTGGCACAGATCCTTCATCTCATAAACATAGATTTTTCTGACTTCCATCATTGGCCTTGGGCCTTCCAGGTGCAGATCCTCAGTGGACAAGCATGAGGCATCACTATACTCTAGGCCACTGGCTGGACTTGAGGAGGACACTGCTTAGGACTCTAAGCCTTTAGCTGGACTTGTGTGGGAAACTGCTGGGATCCAGGACCTCAGCTGAATATTTTGGGCTTCTAGTGTGTGGTTAATCTCTTGCACTCTTTGCATTTGACTCTTTGGGTAATTATCAAAAAATAACCTTATAAATTATGTGTCCTGTATTTAATATATTCCCTCACCCAATCCTGTTGAATACACCATCCAGCTAGCATTTTCTCGTCCGAGGTCACTGCCCAGATTAAGGTCAATGATGCATGGTCAAAAGAGTCTGAATATGCTAATCTAATTTAATCCTGACATTCTAAATCACAGACCTCAAAAGCAGAATTTTGTATCAAATGTAAGAGCTGCTATACTTGGAATGGCCACCTGGTTGGAGAATTACTCAAGACTTGGTGCAGACTCACTATAAAGAGTTTAGCAGATGATTAAACAAATACCTTCAGGTTTTCCCATCGTTTGGAGAACAGATGAGTTCTCTCATGGGCTTTATGCAAAATGTGACATCTCATTTTGAAACTTAGAAGATACTAGAGAGTGTTTAGAAATAGAAACACAGAGGAAACTAAGCACACACTGCTTCACTTTACTATACGAATTAATCCTTTTGCCCAAGATGACAGATATAACTGGAGTGAGGACTAGAAGCCATATTACTCACTGGTAACAAGCAGAGTCTAAAAATCTAGAAATAGGCTGCACATTGGGAAGCTTCAGTTTCTACATTTCTGTAGAAGCGAGCTTACCTTGGAGATAGCCCGCCATGGGAACAGTTGGTGGGTGAGGTCAGAGGGCTAGTCCTGCTGCTGGGGTGTCGGGAGGGTGTTCGGCCAATTGTATTGCTTGGAGATCCCTGGGGCAAAGGCAGAGCAGTCATTTAAGAGTTTTCTACAGAATACAACCCCCCTCTTCCCTGGGTCTTTTATCCCACATGTAGACAAATGGGCAAACTCTGCCCACAATGGCTTTTCATTTCTCCCTCTTTGGAATCATAAGGTCCAGTTTAAGAGCATGTAAATCAAACGTGGACATCACACAAACATTCCTAGTTGAAAAACAATGTCAGCCATGCTATGTACATTGATATTTGAATATTTAGAGTATTAAAAAAACAGACTCGATGATGAGTGAATAATGACAAAATATTAGTAAAAATTTAACTGACTGAACAACCTACTGTACAAAAAAGGCCATATAAAATACCAGGCTCATTTACCCATGGGAATGCTGTTAGGACAAGATAGCTGGCTGGCCTATTAGTCAGAGTCTAAATAAGGGTCACACTGAGGTCACCATCAGCATGAACTCAAACTCACCACACTGGTGTTACTAGAGTTCTTGAGGTGGTTATGCAGAAGTTTGGTGGCACCATCCTGAAATGTTTTCGGCAAGGCACCAAGTAACATGGTAAATTCAGGAGTGTTCAATTCAAACAGAGAGATCAGCACAATCTGTGCTGCCTGGAAAAAGAAACTGTGATTAATTTATATGATATACATAGGAACACATTTTGGTGAAAATGTTCATGAACATAGTTTTTAAAAGAAAACCTTTTTAAATAAGTAAAATCTGGGGAAAATACCATGAGCTACAAATAGTCTAATTTCATTCTGAAAAACAAACCTGGATCCATTTTAATGCTGTAGCTCTGGATTTCCATAGCACATTAATAAATTCCTGTAACGTTCCCTTGTTTGGCAGTAAAAGTTGATAAATCAGTTAAAAAAAAAATGTAAGAAGCTTAAGATTGTTGGTACTCTAAGAAGTCAGAACTGGATAGGGTTCCCAGGGCAGCCTGGAAAGAAGTTTCTGTTCAAGCTCCCAAGACACTTCTTTACCTCAACTTCACTCTTCTCAACTGAAAAATACTCAAAAATTAAAGTTTAACTATACCATCCAACTTTGATGGCACCTTCCTACTTTTATGCCAACAAACTGAGACAGACTTGTGGGAAGCAAACTGGCCATCAGATGGTATACATTAAAAACTTCTCCTTCTACCCTCTTTTCTAACTGAGACAACACACTGCATGAGTACTTGTGAGGGTGGCAGCAGGTGGGGAAAGCAATCAGCTGAAAGAAGGGTGGCCAAGTGAAACGAGGCTTTCCAGAAGGCAATGTGCTTGCTACACCACTGCCTTAAGAGAAGGCAATCTTTGCTTAAAAAGCAATGCCTGCGGAATTAATTACTGTACAAGGGTTTTGATTTATAGGAGCTAAGCCAAAATACAATTTTAGTAAATACCAGTTGGCATCTCTGTCTACGGCCACACCACCCTGAACACGCCCAATCCCATCCAATTGGCGTTTCTTATTAATTTCTCAAAGTTAAGAGAAAGGCAAAGACATTAAAAAACTGAATACAATCATTTCTTTTTCATTTTTACTGGAAGCATAGTCTATTCAGACTAATTTTTAGGTTTGCAATAATTACTTGAAATATTTTTTCCATGACATGGAAATATTACATAAAAATGTGCTTGCTGAGAATTTCTTTGAAAATAAATGTCAGAAAACATCTGAATACTTTTACAATGTTAAAATAAATTCTAGGCCTAGTAAAACAAATATACTATTTTAGTGCCTGGAGAAGGGAAAAAAAAAAACAAAAAACAAACCTCAAAGACCCAAACTGAAAAGTATCGGTATACTACTGTTTTTATGGAATTAAAAATTAACAACATTTGAAGAGCATTCTATAAAGCAAAGCACTGGGCAAAAGCACATTATTTTTTCCTTGCTCTCCAAATATAGTCAATAATAGCCTTTCCACCCAAATTAAATCACAAGTGGCTAGCATTCTTTCATCACACAGGCAAAAGCACTATCACTGATTGCATTAACATATTTTTCTGTATTTACTTATTAAACATTTTTAATAAATCATCTAAAGGATTCTATTTCACAACCAATTTAATGTACTATCAACATGGTTTGTATTACTGTATAATATAACATATTCCAAAAAAGCATGCAAAGAAACCTATGTGTTTAAAAAGTCATTAGATATTAGAAAAAAAAACACACATGCAAGAAAAACTGCACTGCAAAAGAAAGCAGCAGACTGGCATGTTAGCAGGGTAAAACATCCATGTTGTCAATGTAATAAGAAAGGATAGGCACTTAGGTTCTGTGGATTGGTATCTGGAAATTATGAAATTTACCACTGCATTCTTGATCAGTATATTTTTGTGTGTAATGTGCCACTGTCTTTAAGAGGCCATATTTATTCTCAGAATGATGTTACCTAATGCTGTAAATTAACCTGAGGTTTTTCATAAAGCCAATTATAAACAAATCAGTAGAATCTTTTAGGAAGAGGAGGGCTGCAAGACAGCAGAGCTGGAAATGGTGCAATCATGAGTACATAACATTAATGCCACATACTCACAGGGGAGAGGAAAATGCACTCCACAGCTTTTTCTAAAAAATCTCAAAGTTGACTTTAAATTTAAACAGATCAAACAAAAACACATGGAATTCTGAATCTGTAACTAGGTAGACAGATGTGTTTGTATTTGTGTGTGCGTGCATATGTGTATTTTACACATATATGTGATGTTTTTACATTTTCCAAAATATAAAGCATAAGTAATCTTACAAAGTTTTTCAGGTTTACTCTTTGGCCTTAAACTGCTTTCAAAGTAAAATATTCTCCTAATGAGATCGAGTCTCCAGAAACTCAAAGTTTCATTTAAGCATGTTCTTAAAGTATTTTACACTAGAGCTTCACAAGGTATTAGACTGTTATGGTTCTAAAACATCTTATCTTATCCAATACCCTCTTAGTTAATGAGAAATCAAAACCCAAGATTCTGAGCAAAGAGGAAAGCTGGGTTATAGCTATCATTACCACCAGTATGATCTCATTAACAGAATTCCCAATATGAAGCTGTTTGGAGAGATGTATTTCTGAAAGCCTGGGGAACAGGTTATGCTCACTAATGACTCAAAGTACAGAGTATGCCACCGCACAGTCTGTAACTCTGTGATATTGTCTCCATCCAGGCATGCCCCTGCCAGAGCATCCAGGCATGCTCCAGCCAGACAAGAACTTCAGAGTGCCCCTGACTTTTTCTAAGGGAACAACTCTAGGGGAAATTAAGGGTCAAATGGCAACTGGATGAATTAAAAAAGGAATTATTTTTACACCCTAATAGAAGAATTTGAGGGTGGGAGAGTAGAATAAAAAGTTCTCAAAATGTCACAGGTACTGTCTGACAAGATCTCACAGGGCCAGCAATAGCCTTGAATACTGCAAACCTTTCAGTACAAGGAAATTCTTCCCAGAAAACAGAAATGTTATTACAGCTCTGACAAACGCTTCAGTGTTGATGTTAATTTGGAAGGAAAGTCAAAGAGTTTTCTAATTTACTAAACAAGTTTTACTACTCCATTCAGAGGCTGCTGTTAAAATTGCTTCAAAGAATCACCAAACAGAAGGTGTTTTCAAACCTTCAGACATCTCTCCTTTTCACTCTTCCATGAAAACATGGAAGAGAGCTATACTCAACATGACTACTCCACTGGAAGGTGGGTCATCATGAAACATGCCATAACACCAACACTGACGCAGGCACACACATGCTCACACAATATTATACTAATTCCAGGTCTCTTCAAATTCTTGCCAGTGTCTTCCAAAGGGTAACTGGTATTAATAATACACAATGCAAATGGTGAGGTATATTGTTTGAAATTAATAGACAGTTTCCAATCTACCTGTTTACAATTTTCTTCCAAGTTTCCTCCTCCAGGCCCAGAGCAGGTGGGAGCTGACCTAGTGGGGACATCCTCACCTACACGACTACGCTGAAGCGGGGACTGGCAACAGGAGAGGGGAGGACTGGGTCAGAGAGAAGCAGGGAGCGCTTAGCCAAGGCCAACGCTGCCTGTTAGCTGAAAGAGTATATGGCTTCTTATACAAAATCACTAAGGTACATAAAATCAAAAGGCAGGATAAGAACCCGAGAACTCTCAATCATTTGCTAGGCCCTGTACTCAGTCATTACAGCCCTCCCTGGAAGCAAGAATATTCCTGCTCTACACGATCAGACAATCAGATGGGCCTGGAAAGGGACTGCAGTCATAGATCAGAGTCAAATCACATTTGGTGATGGAGTACTTAACTTTTAGTTTAGACCATACTGCCCCTAGAATTAGAGACTTTTAAAAAATGTAGAAATTTCACACTTTTCAGGCCATTTGTATATTTCCCTGCTCTAGCCAACAGCACTGCTTTACTTCCTAGGTTTCTCTGCTGTGCCACCATTCCCACATGTCTTAAAATGACATTTGAGGGCTACAGAATTACCAAATAACTATGAAAGATTCCTGCCAACCCACTGAATGTACAGCAAAACAGAAGACAAGCAAACACAGAGGCATTCTGAATCCTAAATATAAACATACAATTAAAATTTACACTGCCTTTACTGCATTTCCTTTGATAGATCATACAGTTCCCAAAAAAACTCCGGTACTTCAGTTGTTTCATAAGTAACAATAGTAACAACAAAACCCTGTCAACAGTGAGAGGAGCTACAATAGCATATTAAACCCTATTTATTTATACTTTGATACACTTTACTATAATTGTAATACTACTGGGAAAGCAGTATGATTCTCACTTTGCAGATAACAAAGGCTGGAGATTAAATGACTTGCTCACACACAAACTCAGAAGTCAAAGGAAAGCCAAGCACTAGAATCCACTTTCTTTTTATGGGTAATAAATCCTATTATCTTAAATCAAAACACCATGATACACTGAGAAAACTTGAATGAACCTCTGCAGAGTTTACTCATACAACTGCTCAGAACTCCTACCCTTAAAAAAATGAATCCAAACCTCTCATTCTTATAAGCATGCCTCATTGGTGAATGGTTTGTGTTTTGGTTTTTAAACATCTTTAAAAAACAGCTTTCCCTCTATAGGGTGAAACATCCTAAAGTACTGAGCTATGAAGGGAACAAAAAAATTACTAAAAATGCCGAAGTCAGTGAATCTGAGTCAAAAATGCTTCAAGCATAGTTTCACAAGTATGATCTGAATTATGTTGTCTGCAAACTCAACTATTACCTGCATAAAACTCATATTCTCAGAGATGGGTCCATAACGGTTTACTGTATAGATTTCAGATTGAAGGTTTCTTCTAGTATTTAGAAAATAAACAGTAGCTGAGTATGGTGGTGCACACCTATAATCCCATTATTTGGGAGGCTGAGGCAGGACGTTGCTGGGAATTCGAGGCTAGCCTGGGCTACATAGTGAGTTCAAGGCCAGCCCGAACTAACAGTAAGACCCTATCTCAAATAAACCAAAAAGAAAAGAAACAGTATAATGATATAATAACTGCAAATGCTTCAGAGATTTTATTTGCATAAAATTAACATCCTCTCGAGTTGGGTCCATAAGGATTTATTGGACAGATTTCAGACAAAAGGCTTCTTCCAGTTAGAAGGTAATTTCTACCTACTGTTAAACACTAACATACTACTGTTAAACACTGAAAATAAACATCAAAGTATTATTAACAACCTTATAGTACTGTCAACAGATATTTATCTTTAGTGCATGCGTTCATATAGATCAGAATGATACCAGTTATACTTTTTAAAGTTTTAAAATAACAACTTCAGATCTTAGACAAGACTGAGGTAAGCTATGATGTCAATCATTTCTATGTATTTGAATTTACTTAGGCACTACATACATTCAGACAATGCCTAAAAAACCTTTGTGTAAGGCAGCCACTTACAACAGCAACCATATTTACAAATGTCTAGTGGATGCTACCTTAAAACAAGGCATTTAAATAACAGTGAATCTATCTCCAAGAAGAACTAAAATGTCACGCCCTATGGTATAGTATGTGGCTGGGTAGTTTATGAGGCAAAATAACCTATATTTGAACATGCTTATTGGAATCAAATAAGGTTTTACTAGTCAGTCCTGATAACAGAAAGCTAAACAAGTGAAAGTCTTCAAAGATAAAATAATAAATAAAAAACCAGAGGGTGCCCAGAATGCAGAGACGCATCTGCTAAGTAAGATGAACTGTACTATAATTTGTACAGAGATGTCCCTACTTAAGTAAGAACCAAGGAATTACCAAAAAACTATGGATTCCTGCCACTGAAAGATACTGAAACCTTGGTAGGCAAAAATGTGTATACATCCTCCACAAATGTGTATACACTATTGCCTGGGATAATGCTTCTTTTGTCCTTGCTTAGACTCAAATTTTCCAACTGCCCTAAGGGCAAAGAACTGGGGATGGCTGTGGAGGGAGGACATTAGAGAAGAAAACAATGCCAAGCTCTTGATTATACTCCAATAACCAACACTGAAGACTTCTGGTCTGAAGGAAGAACTGAGATATCTGGCTTTAAAAATATGAAAGGCAAAGTTTTTAAATAAGTAAAAATCAACCACAGCTACATGACAAATCCAAGTGTAGGCCATTACACCGATAGGAAGAGAATGAAAATAATGGCTACAGCAACCCAATAACTCATGCTTGTGGCATGCCTGCAGTGTGTCAGGGACTGAATAAACATTTACAGGTATTAATTAAAATGTATAACACACTTGTGAAGCAGACTATTACCTAGTAAGAGAGTAAGCTTCTGCTCTACTGTGTTAAGTGCCTCTCACAATTCTATTTCAGAAGAAAGCTGGGTAGTATTTTCCTTGAGCCAATAAGATAACAACTACAAAAAGAACATTCCAAGTATGCCATACAATTAGTGTTTCTTCTGCACTTCATAAAGTCAAGAATCTGTTATATCTTACCAAACTTTTCAAATACATTTTACAATCAGGCACCCTATATCTAGCTAGCCTCAGATCTGCAATTCTAGCTTCAAACCACATGTTACAAACTAATACAGGGTCCTCGTAACAGACCCTAAGCTACTGGTGCTTTCATATTACAAAATATATAAAAGAGATGCCTGAGAAAACCATGGACCTATCAAGCTTTCATTCTAAGACTGGAAATGGGCAGAGTGGGAGAGAGAAGTATTAGTTGCAATAGTAAAGCTTGGGTTTCACAGGAAAAAGAAATGGCTGGGGTGCTCTGCAAGTTTCTAAATGAATTTTAAAAAAATATATGCTTAGGAATAGTCTGTAATTATGCTGTAGTTCTCTTGGACATACCTTTCTCACGTCTGAACTCTTTGGTTCTGTTGTCCATGTTATGATTCTAGAAACAGCAAGCCTGGTCTCACTTGAGTTTACAAAATCTGTTGGATCCATCTGTCTGGCCAAAGACTCGATGTATTTTAGAATTGCAACTTTGACCTGAAAGACCCAATGATTATAATCATTAAATACTCTGGATAAATCTTTGAAGTCTGTCAGGAGGCTGAGGCAGGAGGATCGCTGTGAGTTCAAGACCAGCCTGGGCTACACAGTGAGTTCCAGATCAGTCTCAACTCCATATAGTGAGACCATGTCTCAAAAAAACAAAACAAAACAAAAAAATCTTAGAAGTCTGTAGACAAGGTTTTTTTGTTTTTGTTTTTGTTTTTGTCTTTTTCATACCAGGGATCGAATTTGGGTCCTTGCACTTGCAAGGCAGGTGGCAGAACCACTGAGCTAAATCCCCGGTCCCCAAAATCTTTGAAGTCTGTTTCTATTTTTTAAAGACACAGTCTCACTGGGTTGCCTAGGCTGATTTCAACCTTATGATCTTCCTGCCCCAGCCTCCCAAGGAACTGGATTACAGCCATGCTGCCCAGCTTGAATAGAACATTTAACTGCTAGTCAGAGAAAAGTAAACATCAGAGAAAGGAAAACTTCCTGTTTTGGATTTATGTTTCCTCATAGAGTGACATCCTACATCTCATCTACGCTACAAGATCCTTGAAGGGCAGTCCGATCCCTGCAGGGAAGACAGGTTCAACTGTCATTGTGTCATCCCATATTCTAAGCCATCACCCATCATGTAGCATTTTCAGTAATCACATTTGTGTTCTGCCCTAACATCTCCAACTTTGAATTGGTTTTGATCATAGGAAAGAAAGATTATTATTCATTAGGTCCATCTATAACTCCAACAAAAGTTAATGATCAAAGAACAGACAATGAACATGACCAATACATCCTCCCTTCCTTGCATAATAAGAAGACCTTGTTATTATAGGTCTGATTTCCCACATCTTAGAAAATATTAATATGGAAGAAACATTTCATGAAGATACCAATCTCAACATATCAGAATGTCCTTTTTCTAATTTAAATATTGTGTAAAAGACTAATAATGTCCAAATATTCGTGAAGATATAGAATGACTGGAGCTCTTCTCCACTGCTGTCAGGAATATAATAGGGTACAATCATTCCGAAGTTTCATAGAAAGTTATACACGTCCACCCAATTAACCAGCAATCTCTCTATTAGGCCCTCAGCTAGGAGAAATAGGAACATGTCTACAAAGAGCAGGACAGAAGGCTCACAGTAGCTCAATTCATAAGAGTTAAATATTAATCACATATTTTTAGAAGTACATTTCAAGCAACTTTCAGTTGTAGGGGTGGAATTACAATGACAAATACTTACTGACCTTCAGGTTTGGAGTTTGAGTTTGATCCACAATAAATCTCATCAAAATGTTAAATTGTTGATCGAACGGGAAAGAGTCCCTAGATTGAAGGAAAAAGAGAAGTGCTTGCTTTTAGAGAAATCTGTTAAAAAAAGAATGTAAAACTATATACTAAAAACATACTGTTATAGATTAATATAGGGAAAGCCTGCTCATGTATTTTAAAAGTAATTTTCATTTTTTACAAATACTAATACATACATGTTTATGTAGAAAATTTAGAAAAAAGAAGTCTCCCAAAACACACTAAAGTTACTTCAAGTTGCTACCTTAAAAATTAAGACTAAGCAATGATCTTAAGGATATAAGGCCAAGATTCCTCCTGGCTTCTCTCCGCCAGCTATCCTTTGAATATTCCTTACACGAAAAACACTTCTTATTCTCTTACTTTTATATCCTGACTGGGCTTACTTATAGGTGACTCCACATAAGCTAACTGTTCCCCTTGTCCTGGTTACTATGCACAGTTCCCTTTTGTATAGGCACTGCAGAAAAATGGGTGTGTGACACTCCACAGTGGGAAATTCTCCACCCAGCTGCAGCTCACACACAGGAGCCTGGGCCAAAGAGTTTCTTCTCTTGCTCCATTTCACGTCTGTGACTAATCCTACTTCTCATAGTCACTGCACATCTCTGACTCAATAAGTGGTCCTAAGGGTCTCCTTGCTAGACAAAGTCAGTGCTTTCTCCTTTAAATGCAGCACTATTAACATTAGCTTAAAATTGCCTAATGGAACCCTATGTGGACAATGCTGATATAACTTAATTCTACATTAAAGGGAAAAATAAAGCAACCCAAGTATTTGTTACAATTAAGGCTGAGTAACTGTATTACTTTCTTTGCAATCTCTTAAGAGAGTTTTGTTAATTTACAGAAGCACAATAAATTAAAATGGATGTAGGTTTGAATCTATAAAATGAAGCAATAATATCAATTATCACAGGACTGATGCAAAAATTAAAAGATATAATACAAGAAAAATAGAAAGTTTTATAATGTGGCACATAATATGTACCAGAGTTATCATTATAATTATTAATAAAAAGTAAATTTGACCCAACAGCATTCTTTTCTGCTACAGCTATGTGTATGCTGGAAGCTTCGATGACTACTTCTGAAAACACAGTACGCTGGAGTATGCACACTATAAGTGACTGGGCTAACACACCACCCACAAAACATTACTCCCTATTTCTGCAGCAAGGGGTGGATGGGGAACACAAGTCAGTAACTGGTGTGTTGAACCGGAAAATGTACCTGTTGTTAGGCATCGCAAGAGGCAAGGAAACTGAGGCAGATTAACAGCCAGGCTGAGAACCTGTGGAGAAACTCTCAACCATTACCAAAAGCCCCAGCATGTAATCCATGACTGAGTTTATAATGCAGCTATACACTTCAGCTGGAATAAGAAAATCAAAAATGCCTTAGGCACTCAGACCAAATCTACTGAGACTGAGATTCTTAAAAGAGAGAAAAAAAAGAGGAACTAAAAAAACTAATAGCTCACATCTGTATTCCTTACTCATCACAATTAAGGAGTATACTGTCATTATATCCACCATCCCTAAAAATCTGAAATGGATTATGTCATTCATAAATTCACACAAATTAAGTGATCTAACTCTGGATCACACATTTTATTTGGCCAGTACAGAGCATTACGATTTATATTTATATTTAGATGTCCCCCCAAAGCCTCATGCTGTCATTGGTGGGGCTTTTCAGAGGTAGCTGGTTCTACAGTGTGTGATGCTGGGATTAAACCGTGCAATGCTAGGATTACGGGTGTGTAATTATTAATCAGTTTAGTGATTGGTTAAGCATAATTCTGAGTATGAATAACGGGAAGGGCCACCCTGGGTGTGGGCAGCACCACCCAAAAGCTAGGTAGCCTGGAAGGGATAAAAGAGACAGGCTTCTGCCTTGTGGCTTGGTGCTGCTGCTTCCTGCTACTTTGCTGCTTTACCATGGACTATTTTTACAATTCCCTTCTGCTCTGGAGCCAGCTGCCTATGGCTCAAAACCTCTACAGACTTGTGAGCTGAAATGAACCTTTCCTCCTTTAATGTTGGGTGTTGGGCATTTTGACTCAGCAACAAGAAAAGTAACTAAGACACAGAGTAAAAACCAACAAACAACAAAACACCATTAAATCTGCAAATGCATTTCCCAATTCCTATTTCTGAACTTTTCTTGCAGTAATGGCTCCCACATCTCAATACGCTCACAAGTGGTTACAGCTTGCAAGCCCAACAGTAATTCTCCTCCTGTTTTTGGCGCTCATTTATAAATATCAGCCGCAACACAGCCCTTATGCAATGCCATAGCCCCCAGGCAATCCTTAGTCACATTTCCACAAACCCACCCATACACTAGTGTATGGTAATGGTCCCTACTGATTCAAAGGGAGAGTGAAGTCTAAAAACCTTATTATAAGTGTAGTTATGCTACTCTGAGTTCATTAAAAATCCAAAGAAAATCCACTTGGACAACAGTATTCAGCAGCATAAAAACTATTTAAGTTGACAGGGTCAGGGACTGACTCCACCCCTCAAAAAAAAAAAAAAAAGAAGCAAAAACCTGTTGGCATCAGTGAGTTAAAGAAGAAACGAATATATGGCAACCAGAATCATGTATGAGTGGCACACATGGGAGCAATGGCAGAGCAGCACTGCTACCGTTAGCCCAGCAAGCCAGACAGGACAGAAAAGTTGTGAGTGTTACACATAGTGCCACAGAGAATCAATTTCCAAAGCTTTACATTTGTCTTTATATTTATCTCAGGAATCCACAAAGATAATACCAATTCAAGGAAGACAGGTGTTTCCTCTCCCACATTAGTGAGACACGCCAACAAATATGTCCACAAGAGAACGTGAAACCTGAGCAAGAGAGTGACTGGAGCGGGTGGCAAGGACTCTGAGTAACAGAACCAATGGCAAGAAAGCAGGACAAAAATCGTGCAACATCAAAACGGTTGAGCCTGTAAACACTTACCTTGTGACATCTAGAGCCTTCTGAACTTTTGCTTGCACAGATCCAAGTAAATCTGCTCCCATTTTCTTAAGTAATTGTGTGAGAAGAACAAAAAGCCAGTCTTGCAAGTCATCCTTGTGAATTATTATAAAATCCACAAGAGTTTCCAAAAACATACTGAACACCTAGATGCAAACGAAAACCAAACATATCATAAATTCAATTTGATCTCCACCATATTACAGAAAACATTAAAAACATCCATGCTCGTTTCACCCAGACTCTTGTCACTCAGGTTGGTTCACAACATCAATGATCATTCATGTCACAGAGGCAAATGCATTGTGAAACACAGAGAAAGGAAAAGGGTTGTCACTTACTCTCTGTTGTGAATTCCACCGCAAACCAGGCCATGCAACAAAACAAATTCTATGTTAGTTCATAAGGAATGGATACCATTTTCTTGCAATTTCTTCAAAAATCCTGAAAAAGCTACAAACTGATAAAATATTCTCTCCTCCCTCAATATAAGCCTGTAAGGGTCAACAGAGAGAAATGAACTTTTCTAATTTAAATCCTGGAGGTGGGGTAGAGAGAGAGAGAGAGAGAGAGAGAGAGAGAGGAAGATAGGCAGAGACAGAAACAGAGAGACAGACTCTCAATTGTCCTAATTCTTCTCTATTATTTTTTCTCATCTCATGTTAAAAAAAATACTATTATAGGGTGAAACACAAGGAAGATCCTATTCATTACTGTACAGCTATTGCCTTTAAGTCAGCTTTCTGATGTATGCCGATTTCAGATATTATGAAATAATAAAAGATTATAATAAAAGATTCTGACAATTCATATAATTCTCATGCTGATGTAAAATTACGGCTGCTATTTAAGGTGAAAGAGTACACAATGGAACGTCTCTGAAAAAAATTTCAGGGTGGTAAGTACCATTGGGTTTCCTTCTTTGTTAATGAACTTGATTTACTGGGACAGCCCACTGGTCACAAGTAACTGTTCACCACGAGGGGGCTGTGGTGAGACAGCTCAGGAAAAAAGTCAGTGAGTCCTGGCTGTGGGGTTTCTGGCTTAGCTCACAGGAAGTGACCAAGTATTGACTAAACCGAGACCTCCAAACTCACTGGACAAGAGCCTTCTGATGGAAACAAATTTCCTTCTTTATCCTCACATTCTGCTTCTGAATTAGCAATCTAGAGGTAACAGGTAACAGAAATTTAATCAATGCCCAAAACCATCTAAATATCCCTTATGGTATATTGCTTACAAATGCTTATGCTTTAAATCTTATTGCTTTTAACACTATGGTTAAGAATAAAGTCTTGATTATATCTTTGGATAGCTATGTGGCCTTTAAACTCCATCTTTTTTGGATTTTATTAATATTGTTAAATTTATTCTTTCTGTGAAAGTCTTAATAGAAATTTTAAGACATGCTTCGAGACTGGTACAGTGAAAACTGTGCAGGGGATATGGGGGTGGAGAGCTACTATGCATTCATCCCATTCTATCTTATGGGTGATTCAAAAGGCAGGGACCCTATCTTGTTTTCTATGTCCTCAGCTCATGGCACATACTCAGTAAGTGCTGGAGGACTGGATGGATGGATGTATGGATAGATGGATGGGTGGGTGGATGTTTGCTACTTTAATGACAATTCTTATAAGGAAGCAAAGATAGAAAAAGAAGGAAGATGATTAATAACTGGCTGGACTCTTTGGTCATCACATGGTTCTTTTTCTCAGCAGAACTTGGAAAAGACCATGTTTATTAAAAAACAGTACTATAACATAGCTAATCCTGCATGTTAGCACTTAAGATTTGCGTCTGATTTGAAATTTCTACACTTTAGTTTCTGTCCCTTAGCTACCTTTTAAGTTCCCCTACATCTTCTCTTCATTCCCTTCTGCTAAATGCATCCAATAGCCTTTAAAGGCTTCTTCCCAAACAAGGGTTAGGTATTAAAAATCTAGAGTCTAAGTGACATTTGTAAAAAGGTCCTCTCTCAGCACAAGCCTTAGAAAGGACTTTGTCCTGCACTCATGGGTATTTCCTCCTCTGCAGAACTTTTGCTAAAAAGTTAAGTCCTCAAACTTGATGCTCCCTTTGGCCTTAGGAGGTGGAGACATCAGCAAGCAACCACCATTCAGCAAGTTCTTGCAAACAGCAAAATTCTATTTGGAGAAATAACAACCTTGTTTTTTAATAAACCCATTAAATAAATCCTTCCATGTTTCTACATGTCCTATGACAAACTACATGGGATACAAAAATAATTACATGCATATTTTCTTCACTACTGTAACTTCAAAAACATACTACAGATCTTAATTATAAAACCATCCCATTGTTTGGCTAAGAGAAGGCATGCAAAAAAATTTGTTGAATGAATGAATAATGAACGAATGACATTTGATTATCTCTCCATGATGACTCTTACTTAAAGTATATTTAAGAGACATTTAAGTTCCCAAGAATTCACTTTTTAAAAGATGTAACATATATATACTATTGCTGAAACAGAAGTAAAATTGGTAAGGCTAAAACTGCACTAATGGGAATTATTGCTCATTCTTAAATAGTATATACACAGACATGCAGACATGCAGATATGAATACAAGTGAGGCATGATTCCAGACTTACCTTGCTATGAGGGTCAGCAAACATTCGGGTGAAGATCTCACACAATCTCTTTAATTCTACTCGACTAGATGAAATAAAATGGAAATGAATGAATTTAAATTTAAATATATCACCACTTCAATTGGTTATAGCTTTGCTTTAAAAAATATTTTTAAAATATTTTTTATTTCAGTCAACTACACAAACTTTAATCTATATTTACGAAAAAAAAATTTCAAAAATGAACTGCTGGGGCCGGGATTTATCTCAGTAGTTCTGCTGCCTGCCTTGTAAGCGCAAGGTCCTGAGTTCAATCCCTAGTACCAAAAAAAAAAAAAAAGTAAATATATGGTTTTATATTCTTTATTTGTAATTCAATACAGTAATTCTTTTTTTTTTTTTTTT
>NW_022900941.1:7853566-7927425 GCF_012274545.1 Fukomys damarensis | reverse complement strand
TATTTTTTTTTTTTTTTTTTTTTGGTACTTTGGTACCAGGGATCAAACTCAGGACCTTGCACTTGCAAGGCAGGTGTCAGAACCACTGAGCTAAATCCTTGGCCCTATTTGCTGTCATTTTAAGATGAGGAAAGAGGAAAGAAATAGAGAGAGAGGGAGAAAGCATGCATGTGCGCTCTGTTCGAGCTTGCACATTTGGAAGTGATAAAGCACGAGCCAAATCCTCTTTACATTATCCCATATTTATTTTGCACCTGCCACAATGAAAAGGCAATGGGCTAAACTAGGAAAAACAAAAAACAAAACCACATGTCTGGGGTCTGGAAGACTTGGAACTGTCATATCAACTCTGCTCTAAACAAAGTTCTAAGGTATCTCTCAGACTCCACTTTTAAGATGTAACTGATTTCTTCATCAGTCAAACAGACAGTTGTATGGCTGCTGAGAGGGCTGGGTAAGATAGCGTGTCATACCTACTATTGTGCTGGGGACAAAGCAAAGCCAAGGTGAACACTGTGTCCTACTGAGTGCCTTTTTTTTTTACTTTGAGGATGGAAAGAAGGATGTGCTCTTCCTCAAATCACCCCTGAGTAAACCTCTTCCTCATGTAGCCAAGGCAGTTGGTTCAGAGATCCTTCAACACCACTACAGCACAACCAGTGTTGATCAACAAATTTCTAGATATTCTTGGGTCTGTAACTGGGGAACACTTAGAATCCACAAAGTGGAACCAGCAGAATGAAATGGATTCGTGAAGAACAGTCAACACAAGTCATCACTTTTGTTTTTGAGAGATCACCAGAGATGTCAGGGATGCCTGAATTTCTCCTACCATCTTCACGACAGAATGGAATAACGTGGTTCAGGGCAGCATGTGACTGAAGGCCACACGTGGAGCACAGCTCCCCATCCACTGGCACAGACCTAGCCACATAAACCCAGAAGGGATAGTGACCCGGGGCCATGTCTATCTAGTCTCACAACTTATTTTTGAAAATGACCCAGAGGACACAATATACTGTATTTTGTGGATTCTATACCGGCATTTCTCAATTACCAGTCACATCTCCTTTTTCATGTTTTAACATCTTTGCTACTGAGATTCATCTTGTAATCAATGACATTAATATCATGTTTAATAAGAAGCTTTTCTTATTATTTCTTTAGAGAAACAAAACAATGGAGTTTTAATGGTGCCTTAGATCTGATGGGATATGGTGTGAACTTTTTTGGGGGGGGTAAGCAATACATGCTTATTTTGGAAAATTTATGACATACAGAAACAGAAAAGTAAAAAATAATTCCAAAGATAATGCTACTATCTTGCAACGCTTTATTATCTGTTTAATCTGTACATTTATAGGCCACATAAATACATATGTTTAAAAAAGTATAACACTGAGACTGGTACCATTTTTACCAAATCCTAAAGAGGAATGAACCATATTAACTTGCAGCATTGTTTTGTTTTTTATTTTAGTTACAAACTGTCCCAAAATTTCTCAAGTAACAACAACTGATGGACAAATGTGAACCTTATGGAAACAAAATGTTTTACAGACCTAATAAATTATACAATATTTGCCAGATATTTCAAAGTCTCTGACTGGCAAGTACTGTATCTCATCATAGTCGCTAGCACCTTTAGTACTTGCCCTAGCAACTGCAGCTTAAAGGCCTTCATAAATGACATGCAATCCCTTCAAGCCCCTGATGAGTAGAACTCAAATGTGGCTCCCAATCTCAGTCTCTTGTCCTTACCTCAGCGTTCTTTGGCTCTTCAGTAAGTTCTGCAGGCCCAGAAGCCCTTCTTTCCTTTCAGACCAGTTTGAACTTGCACAGTGGTTGAGAACTTCTGCTACATCCTCAGTCTGCCGCAGATAATGGGGAATACCACCATTCCTGGAGCCATACGAGCGCTCAGAGCAGACACTTGAGGCATCACTGTTGGCATCATCATCAGAATACATCCCATACGGCTCATATCTTCTCCGCACAGGCTTCTTCTGATGGATCCAATGGGGGATGGGAGTGAATGAGGAAGAAATGGAAGGTGAAATGGCCATGAGTCATACCAAACAGAAGTAACAAAGAGGGGAATCTATGTAAAGAGACACAGAGACATACACTTTTCCTGTGCTTACATATTAGGGAAATAAAAATAGAAAAGCAGTCTTCCAGGACGTAAGATAGATTATAAGCACCACACTCCTCAGTGGGGAAAAGAACAAGGCCTCTGACACAGTGTGTGGGTCCTTTTGTAAGACAGACTGGGTTACAATCCTGCACCACACTGACCAGTTGTGCAACTCCAGAAAGACTCTGACGCTTTCTGCTTCAGCTTCCTCATCTCTCAGAGGATAATAATTATTGGATCCCACAGGTGTGTTGTGAGGGTGGAAAGAAATTCTGTCTTAAATAAGTCAGCTGAGCAGATAAGACCAGGCAAAGAGGCACACTCTTCTTCCTTCTGCAGTCCAAAGCAATAAACCTCTACCATGACCCGTGGGTACACATGCTTGCACATTCATGTTTCCTTAAGAAAGCTTGAAACTGACCCACGCATAGTGGAGCACGCCTATAACCCCAGCTCTCTGAAACATTAAGGCAGGAAGACTGCAAGTTTAAGCCCAGCATAAGCAAGATGGAGACTTAGTGAGATTCTGTCTTAAAATAAAAAGGCTGGAGGTGCAATGTGAATACCGCTTTGTGCACTTATACCTCAAATATAAAACTATATTAAACTATAAAGGATATAGTAGTAGCTATGTGCAATTTATGTAACTTTTAAATATAAATTTTTGAAAAAGTTACTAGCTTAAGCCATACAATAACAAAATTTTTTTTTTGGAGGCAGAGTCTCACCATGTAGTTCAGATTGGCCTTGAACTCACAAAAGTCCCAAGTGCTGGGATTATAGGTGTGAGCCACCATGCCCAGCCAACAAATGAAATTCTTTAATTACACTAATGATTATGAATCTCCATTTGCTCAGGACTCTTCTGTTATCATTCCCACATGATTATTAGTAACACCTTGTTTTTCACTTTCAAAGGTATTTCTGTTTGGACGATAAAGTATATGATCATCCACTCACATATAAACTATAGGCCCTAAACAAAGAAAAATGTCAATGAATTCATTCCTGAAAAAATGATGCATAACAGGCAGAGATTGGGTTAATAAAGTGGAGCAAAACCTGACATTCAAAATAAATACTAACACAAATGCATGTGAAAGGTGACTGACTCCATCACTAATAAAAGCACCCACAGATTCAACAGCGTCGTTAACTCAGACCAGAATTTCTACTTTATTACATTTTGTGCTGCTTCTACTACATTCTCAAAGAAATATACTTGCAACAGAAAAAAATAAAGTTGTAAACAAAAGTTAAAGCACTGGTACCTTGCTCCTGGTGTCTCCTAACAGCTGTAGGCAGGAAAATATTGAAGGATGGGGAAAAAGCATAGAGAATTATGTCAGAAGCATATGTTGGGATTGTTCCAGCAACAAAAGTGTACAGCAAAACATCTTTTAGCAAACCAAAAACACAGGTCAGCAAGCATTTCATATCGAGTGGATAATAGTAAATTAGACTGTATTCAAAATGGCATTTCCTAACCCCCCTATGCTCTCTCCTAAGACTTTCTGATTTTTGCTATAATTCTTTGCTAAAATCTCCCCATTCCCATAAAGCACATCTCTAAGGTCACCATTACTCTACTATCTATTTCCGTAAGACCTTCTGCCTGTCCCTGGGGCTTTCATTCTCTAGGCAGGGATTCGGTACCATTCCTGTGTTTTCTCTGCGGGAGCAGGTCATATGAGACCAAACAGGGTGGACAAAAAGTAACAAGGCCAGCCAAGAGCAGGATGGGAGCTGGGGCTCAGAGAAAAGCTCAAGTCCAAAAGAAGCCAAAGCGCAAACTTGCCAGCTCCGGCTCTCTTCTGGCTGCTAGAACTTTGCACACAGCCCCTTAGGCAGTTTTTTAAACAACTAAGGAAGTCCTCTGCCTTAACTAGAACACCCATTTTTCTAAGGGTTTCTTTAGTTTTTCATTGTTTCCCACCCCTTTGACCTCCACTTCCTAGGATCTCCAAATAAATAAAAGACAGATTCTAAATGCCGCAACTTGGAAGGAGAAACAGTTTCAGAATTCTGTTCCAGCTCTTGACTCAAGTTAAAGCCAGGGTTAGAGCAATTACCCTGCACTCCTGAACCTGCCAGAAAAAGTCTGTCCACACATAAGGGTGATGAATGGAGCCGGCCAGGCTCTCTGCCTACCGGGAAAGCAAACTGAAAGCAGCAAACTGCGTGCTCAGACACTTGTCAAAGGAATCATTTGGCTGAGCAAGAATAAATGAGGGAGAGACACGAAGGGATGAAAGTGGGAATCACTGTAGCCACAGATTATAAAAATGCTGGTCACATGGAACATGGTGGGGTTGAAAACCTCAAGATCAGAAAGCAAGGTGTTGTTTACTTTTTTTCCCTTACAGGAGAATAAATTTTAAAACAGCCAAGGCAAGGGCAGAGATCAGGCAGTTCTAAAGAATATCTGTTTTAAATGCTGAGCACATTAACTGTAATATACAAGAGGGATGTGTTATTACCAGCCCAAGAGCATCTTTAAAGTGCAATTTGACTACAAGTCAACTCTGCCAAAAACTTTCTGCTGTAAGCACAAATTAGAGATTTGCTCACTAGATTATATTTTTTAGATATCACACTAACATGAAGCAAAAACACATTGGTGTTTCACCAGTGCTTCATGTCCTGAGTAAATCTTAAAATTTAGGAAGATTTTCTTAAATGCTGATGATGACTCATTTAAAAACAAAAAACAAAACCCAAAAGAATACAAGGACCCATAAAGGTCTCAAACCTCAAACTGTTACATAACATTACATTCATGTGTTTAGGCGACGCCATCAAAATCTATAAAGCAAATAGAAGCAACGGGATGGAACACAGGACATGCTAAAATAAAAAAAAATCACAGTCAAAAAGAAGAAAAAAAAAGCTCAATGACACCTGAGAAGCCCAATGTCATCCAAAACTCCTCGATAACAAGTAGCACGAGAACACCTGGTCCTTGAATTTTCTGGAAAGCCAATTTTCACTTACATTTGTGCAGAGATAAATGTATAAGCAAACAATAATATAAATTTATGTAATATTTACACAAGTTTAAAGAGTGTCAAAGATGATTTAGTGCCCTGACTTGGGGGCAATTTCCTGTTCAGAGAGAAAAACACAAAAATGAACAATTCAGAGAGCCTGCACAGACTGTGCTCTTACCAAAGCATCTGCCACAGCTGCTTCCAGGTCTGTGCTGGTGCTCAGAACCCGCATGGCATTCACAGAACCAGGTATTCGTCCTGGCTGGCTCAGCCCAAACCGGTCTACTTGGAAAACAAAAGCAGGAGACGTGTCACTTGGATTCAGACCTCCTCCATTCTCCACAGGGGCTTCTGCATCTTCCCACTAACGCAGATGGAGGCACTGAGAAATCCCTAGCCAGTTAACTACACTGAGATTGTTTCCTACCAGGGAGGAGGTGAAGCTGCTCATATTTAATATTCCTGAGCCACAAAGTTTTCTTCTAGAGGAAATTGTCTGGCCTTATTTTCTTATTGGTAAGTTTTGGGAACTCCCTTATGAAAGGGAGTTCGGGCTATGAGTTGAATTTTTTAATCTAGCTTTCCTTCTGGAGGAAAGTGGGCTTGACATTTGTTCAAACTAATTAGAAAGCTTCATGGTTTGATAAATGAATTCTAATTCAATCTGAAGCTAAAAAGTTACAATTTGAAAAATGTATTAAAGTCTCTACAAATTTTGTAGATTTCTGTTACTACTGTTTAATATTCAGCAAGTAAGCTTACTTAGTTTGGGTTACTCGTTGATGTCTATGTCACCAAAGGTTACTTTAAAATTCAGTAAAATTCCTTAATAATTCTCACAACACCTAGTATCTTTGCTGCATACTATTCATCATTTGGATAATGTCCTACAGATTTTACCAGAGCTCCTTTAAAGGATTTGTGAATGACAGTCTTTATACAGATAAATAAAATGGAAAGAATATAAAGACTTTAAGATAAATTTCAACAATTCAAACAGCTATTCTGGGGGTTGTTAATGCTCATGTTAAATGAAGACTCCGTTTTTAATGAAAGTCCCATTAAGTCAGAATCAGTCTTCCTGAAGAAGGGCTGGAAATCCAAGCTCCAATGGGAGGGAGTCAGTGTGATCTACACTTTGTAGGTGTATCAGCATATCTATTGACAGGAAATGTTTGGATTAAAATTCAAATGTATAAACAACCTTTGAAAGAAAGTTATGATAAAAAATGTTTTCCCTGTGTTCACAAATAAGATACTGTTTGAACAAGGAAAAAAAATTCTCTGTATTAACCAAATTCTAGTAATGAAACATTTGGAATGAAAGGGAAGCTAGTATCTATTTTACCTGAAATGATTATTCCTACACAATAATACAATTAAAAATTTAAATAGGTAATAAAACTTCACCTACAAAGCTGGTGAACTTTAAAAATAAAATGTTATTTAGCTTTTTAAAGAAGTGTCTATTTCAAAACTTTACACCTTCCACCACCACAGAAAATAATTTAAATACCACGAGTCAAGAGTTATACACAGTCATGGATTTTTTTAAGGAAACAAAAATTGTATGTTATACTATCCCCTTTTTTAATGCATTTCTTGATCAAGTGTCATCATAGTCATTACATCTCAAAGGCGATTTAAAGTGCCACATGCACTAAAAAAGACCACAAATGCAATCACACTTACATGTTTACCTACAAATGTATTTAGTTAAAATAGGAAATGAGCAATTTGAGATCTACTGTGCACATAGATTTATAAATGATCTTTATTCAAGTCTTTTTTCCATTAAAAAAGGGTAGATAGTAGGGAATTTATGAGTAACAGAATGAAAGTAATTCAGTTATAAGCCATTTAAAAATTACCCAGCATAAACTTAAATAAAATGGAGTATTAAAAAAAAAAAGTAGATCTCATGCCAGCAATTCTTGCTCCAGGGGTAATACTGGTTTTTCAGACACAAAATTAAAACTTAATAAGAACAATGCAATTTTTTCTGTGCTTTCCATATGCATAGAGCTTTGCCATACACAGCGATTGTAGATCCCTTGATATATAACACAGAATTTGAATTTCAGATCTTCAGGGGAAATATTTGTCTGGATCTCAGCAAAATGACAAGTTTTTGTTTTCACCAGACCAAACCGTTCTATTTTCTCACTGCTCTGATACTCCTATGAATCTCAATTCTCCAAGAGATGGATACATATGGCTGTGACCTCATTCTGACCCCTAATCTTCTGGAGAATGTGTTTAATCATAGTATCCATAGCTAAGATGCACGGCTGGCTTCATTCCGAGGGGAAAAGGAGAAAACAACTGACTCAGTGAACTGGTATGCACTGTCACCATCAACAGCGTGTGCATTAACAGATTATGCCTTATTCAAATGAGGAGCTATTTACTGGGGCCTGTCAACACATGGAAATGATGCCAGGTAAATGTGGCACACTGATGCATTGCTGCATGCTTCCTTTTGGCCCCTATGACTAGTCAGTGGTTTTTTGCTATGTTAAAGAGACCTGAGACAGAAGATTCGGGGTCCACAGGCTGCACAGGCTAACCTTTGGCCTGACTTGATTACCTGACTCCTGATCTTATTTTTGTAACACTTTTAGGGTAATACAGTTACTTTCATATACATGAAATTATACATGCTATAATTTGAAGCACTGGTAACTAAAAAGTACCTCAAAATAATTGGAACCTGATGCTAACGACTAACATTAACATTTGACACTATCCTGGGAATGAAGACTTTGGACATAAAAGACTCTTGGATGATATCCACACCCTGTTTCCCCACAGGGATGCTGTATTACACCTAGTTTTGGTGGCTGTTTTCCTGGATAGGGGCTGATAGGAGGTTCTTCCCTGTTTTTTGTTTTGACATAAATATGAACATTGGAAAAATGATGTCAAACAGGCGATACAGCATCTACAGCCTATTAACAGAACTATAAACATTCACCAACTTAAAAAAAGAAAAGCACATTGGGGAAAACAAGTATGAGGTGCACACATGCCAAGCGCTAGCTGACACAGACAAAAACAAATGTTAACATAGCGTGGAGCCAGAACAGATGAAAAAGCCACGTCATGCAGTTAGCACTTGTTCACCTGACTGCCCAACAGATTCAGCAGTGGAGAGAGCACTAGTGGACCTGGAATGACGTCGAGAGGCTGCAGGTAAAAGGAACGGCAACACCCACAGGGTTAACACACAAGTACCAAAGGAAATGCAGGGACTGCTACCGACAAGGCTGCACTTTCTCATGAAAAGAAATGGTGCTGGATATGAATGGACAGCAAGTGCCAACCCCAGCGTGCGAGGTGGCTGCTGGCTCTCGCACAGCTCTTAGACACACAGGCACGACAGGGGCACTCTTTAAGGTGCTCCCTACTCAGGATGCACTGGCCGACTGGACTCCAGGTTTAGAATTGCGCCATGAAGCCTCAATCAGCCACTATGGAAATATGCCACATGAAAAACACCAGGAGTCACAGAGCACTGTCTAAACCTCAGAGTGGAGAGCAGGAAGATGGATCATTAACTCAGCTCACGAGATGTGCCATCAGTATGTGATGCATATGTCACCATGCACCAAAAACAAAAGCAGAGAGGTTCATAATGTTACTTAAACAGAATGAAATCACAGGGAGAGGCTCAACAGCTGGAATTCCATTTCCCCCAATCAAAATATCTGTTATTCTGTTGCACAAATATCTTATTTATCCATGTTCTTGTTTAACTGTTGGAAATTCAGTGGTAGCAAGTATAACAACCTTCCTTGGAAAGGCTATTGCAGTACTCTCTCTGCTTATGAGTTCCAGTCCAGAAATACAACTGCACAGCCTGGTTTGCTCACAAGTGTAGGACCTCTCTGTACTAAACCTGTCCATTTCTCGACTTGTAGAATGGTGCCAATGAAGGTACCTACCTCTTGGTTGTTACTGAGAGGATTAAAAGAAACCATATATAAAGCATTTAAAATCATACCAGCAAAGAGTCCACAGTGGTGCTAATAGTAGTAAAGGTTAAGGAGTAAACTCCAACTTAAGACATTAAAATGTTATTTTATTAGCAGGTATTTGTAATTAGTATGTTAACTCATCAACCTGAAGAAGTAAATGCTAAATTCTGTCCTCATGAGGAAAGAAAATAACTTTTAGAACTGATCATGAAATAAAGACTTGTTTCAAACACTGATAAATTAGTGGTCACAGTTTAATGCAGTGTACAGCCTTTCATTATTATGCCAGGGGAAAAAAAAAAACAAAGGATAACATTCTTCCGTCCATTACTTTGAAATAGTCACGCTGATTAAACCACCGGAAGTTTGTAAATTTAACAAAGTTATACCGAGCAATCCTATCTTTCATCCATACTACTGGAATATTCCATACACATTATCACTTGCACATTTAGTCACAAAATTTCAAAACCTCAAACATGCACATCTGTGGTATATGTGGTATTAAATAAACAGCAAAGGTTACCTGATCAATAAAGACAAATTCACCTGCTTGCAAAGAATAAAGGAAGTACTTCCCTCAAGATTCACAAAAATACAAAATAAATTAGCAATTTCTAAAACATATTATACACTTATCACTTTCCTAAAAAGGAAGTTGGTAAAATATTTCTCAATACTGGAGCAAACCACACATTTATTATTGTACTAGGCACAGCAGTACCATATGGTAGTTTAAATTAAAAAGGTTTTAAGCAATACCTGATTTGTAGGTTCTGTATAAAGTGATCCTTTGGTTCTCTTTCAAAAGAATATTCTACAGTAAATCTGCTGCAGAACGAGTCCTCTGTGAACACCCAATGATAGAAACCAAGGTGGACTCATTTATGTCAAAGCCTGACTCTTGAAGCCCTTAATTTCACTTTGTAATCATCACTATAACCACATATTTGTATGTTCATACCATTTAGATGCTTCAAAACAATCATGTAAACTTAAAAACAAGATATAGGGTTGGTCTTCTCACTGCAGGTTTCACCTCTGTGTATCCAACCAGCAGCAGACTGGAGAAAAAATTGTGTCTGCACTGAACTTTTAAACACTCTTGCCATTATTCTCTAAAGAACACAATACAACAACTATTTATAAAGCATTTACTTTGTGTTAAGTTTCATAATCTATAGAGATATGAAGGCAGATGAGAGGATGTATGTAGGTTATGTGCAAATATGATGCCGTTTTCTGTAAGGGGTGTGAACATCTGCAGAGTTTGCTATCCACAGAGGATCCCAGAAGCCAACTTCTGTGTAATGGGGATTCACTGAATCATAATTACACTAATTAATGCTTCCTTTTAAACAACAGCAACAAAGGCTGACTATGTAAACGGGCACTGACACAATTTTCCAAAAGAGGTGAAAAATTACTATTTGAATGAATGGGAAAAAGGAGCCTTCAGAGAAGATGTAGTAAGCACCTAGAGGACAACACCCTTCTCAGATGTGTCTCTTCATTCCCTGGTCCTCAGAAATCACCAACTCAGAAACAAGTCTGAAGCACTTTCCATGCGCCTACCCCTGCAAGGATGCCAAAAAAGCAGTTAGTACACTGCTGAGGGACAGATAATAGACACCGAATTATCAAAAGTACTTTCTGGTGAGGCAGATCTGAAGTCAAACCTGCATTCAAACCCGGGCTCCATGACTTAGCTGTGTGACCTTGAGAACAGGACTTAACACCCCTAAGAGTTGGGTGATACCTGTCCCAGAGTCACTGCAGGAGTGTAAGGCATGATACCCGCTGACTGCTCTGAACAGTACAGTTACGCACAGGCAATGTTGCTACTCCTGCTGGACACAAATTTTAGGGACTTGTTTCATCCATGGGGGGAAAAGGCATAAAAATTTATATCACTGATATTCACCATTCCCTGACCACAATAGAAAGAAGAAGCTGTTACTAGAGATTGTTAGGATCCACGTTTTCTGCCTCGTGTAGCAATCGTACACCAACATTTTGAGTTGTCACCAAGACAGTTAAGCAGATCCACTTACTCAAAGGTTAAAACAAACCAAAAGTAAACCAAAAACATAGAAAAAACAGATGTGATTACTCAATCAAGGACCTCAAGAAATCAGCACACCTGGCCTGGTCCATAGACCAGGCAGATTACAGAGAACATGCCAAATTACAAAGGCTGCTTCTGCTTCTACAGACAATTTTAAAAATGCCAGGAAATGTATGAAATAAAAACAGCGCATGACTTCTAAGAGACAAAATAAACAGACTGGACTCGCTTACTCATGTAATAGATTCTTTGGAGGTCAAATAATGAGCAAAGATGCATAGATAGATATACAGCCTTAATTTAAAAGGAAAAATCACCAGTTCATTCAGAAAATCGTGGCCACCCCTGATTTAGTGAGAATTCTGCCCCAAAGTATCCAGTTTGTATGGTACAGCTGACACGCACAAGTAAGCTGCCCCAGCAGGAGCTTCTGCAAACCAAGCAGAACATCCTGCAGTATCAGGGAAGGAATCTCTAAGTCAGGCAGTCATCTAGTAGGGTGATGGCATGCGTGACCTACTCTTGTTCAGTACCTCATAAAGGACAGTGGGTCATCCAGGTGTACATCTAGACTCTGATTACTGATGCCGATTAGAAAAGAGATAACTGAGGAAGCGTGTGGGTAACAGAGGAGGCAAACAGGAAGACCTCACACATTTGACGTCCTTCTCCTGTAGTAACATTTATATAGTTAGAAGATCAGTTGCATAATCATACAGTAAATGGTATAGTCCATGCTCCATGGGATGATTTCAGCTCTAGGCCTAACTTCTTTAGTTTAGTTTTGTTTTGTTTTGTTTTGTTTTTGAGATAGGATCTTATTGTGTAGCCCAGGCTGGCCTTAAACCACAGTGATTCCCCTGCCTCAAGCCTCCTAAGTGCTGGGATTACAGGTGTGCTCCACCACATCTAGCTAGGTTTAATTATTATAAAAATGACTGCTACTCTTTATGTTTAGCAAGAAAAAAATATACATCTATACAGCACTTAACATGCCAAACAACTAAAAAATAACCATTGAAGAACACAAAAAACCTTCCTTTTCATAAAAATATGCAATTATAGATGCTGTTGAGGATTAATAATCTGTACTAGATAAAAAGGTGTGTGTCCATTTTTAAGAGCAGGACTATTAAAAGTTAACAGGAAAACTCATTAACCTTTTGTTTTTTTTTTTTTTTTGGTCTGTACTGGGATTTGAACCCACAGCCTTCACACTGAACTACATCCCCAGTCCTTTTTTAAAATTTTGAGACAGGATCTGGCTAAGTCATTAAATTGTCCAGGCTGGGCTTGAACTTGAGATCCTCCTACCTCAGCTTCCCACAGCGCTGGGATTTACAGGTGTGTGCTGGCACACCTGGCTTCTTTTTGTTTTCTGAATTATTTCACTTGTGTTTCTTTTGAATTAAAATCACATATAAACTGATCTCTAGTAAATTAAAGATAAATTGTATGACTAGGAATAAACTTTGGATCAACTTTACTTTCAAGCAGCAATCAACTTTGGCTGCCTTAAATTGGAAATTACCACAAGGATGGGCTTCTCTGGTAGCAACTGGCTATAAATGACAAGAGCAGAGTGAAGTGGTGCTTTTTTCCTCTGAGATATGAAAACTGGGAGTTGCTGAAGCTCAAGCATGCAGAAGGGGACAATGACAGGTGATTAAGGAAGAGGAAAGAGAGAAGAAGGGATCACAGGACAGCAGAGGAAAAGCAGTCATTCCACCCAGCAGTGTCTCCAACAAGCACGGGGAGCAGGGACGGAACGCTCCGCTCCTGGGCAGCACCTCCGTGTACTCACCAAGTGGAGGAAAGCCCCGAGCAGGGCTTGTATCTCGGCTGCTCTCACGGCTGGTATCGCGGCTGCACCCCTGACTCATGCTGGGTCGAGGGATACGGCTGCTCCGTGCTAGCGTGCAGCATGAGGGGTTTCAGAGAAGGTGAACAAGTTTAATTTAAGGAAGACAGAAAAACTCACAAAACGGCAGTCACATTTGGTTAATGTATCATGACATTGCTCAAGCTGGGGTGTTCTGATGACTGGGCCACCTATCTGTGCTGAGGTCTCACTGACTGACAAGCCAACAGAGCGGGTGTGGATAAACTTGATTATGCGCAATGCCTGAGAAAGCTGTGACTCTTAGTATGAAAGGGAAATTACACTCAAATATAAGAAATGAAATCATTCCAAAGAACAAAATGGCACCAGAAAATACAAGACGCAAAGCTTCTTAAAAATGATCAGTTTTGATGGCTCTATAAACTTTTCAAAAAGAGGACAAAAGATCAAATCTCTTTTCATAGGCACTTGGTTCTTGAGAAGATAATTTAATGCGGACTAAATTAGAGCCTTAATACAATTAGGCTCGGGTCACTGAAGCCCACAAACTTACCTAATTATTAAGAGGAAGAGAGCTCCTGTTTCCCAGTTTCACTTCTTTAAAGGAGAAGCTAAAGGTCAGCACCCCTGGAGGCCTGCCCACTCCCAGGGAAGTGCAGATGCCCCCAGAACACAATCATGAATCAGAACCAACAGATGCAGGCTGGGACTGCCATCGTTTCCTTTTCTGTCCCCACAGTCAATCTGTGCTGATCCACACAGATCTAACTGTGGTCACTTCTAAGCACCCTCATGGATTCAGTCTTCCTCACTGAGTCTATAGCAAGTGGACTGATTATCTCTCAATAAGTATTTGGATAAAAGATTCCCTCCTGACCTGAGAAAAGCTCATTACCTTATAATTATCTATGGATAAAGTTTATTCTTTTCATGGTATAAAACACTGAACTTATATGAAGCAGGATTGTATGAACAGCCTCAGGTCTAATAATAATCTGGCTGTGAAGCTCATAACAAATATGATACCCTCATTTCCTCAATTTAGCCTGAGAAAACATAAATAAATTAACTGGCAAAACCCTCGAAAACAACACTGCATTCTGAATATGTGTAGCTGGAATGCCTAGGGTAAGAGCTAGTGGGGACAGCTCTTCCCAGTCAGTACAGAAATTACTTTCTCAGAGATTCTGGAAATAATAAACTTGATTCAGGAGATAAATGGAAGCCAAGTTTTCTATATTATAATGAGCACAGTCTGTTATTCAGAGCAAAGATGTATTTTACAGCCTAACTATAATAAGAATGTCTTACAAACCAGAATCATGAAACTCCCCAATGAAGAATGTGCAAGTAAAAAATGAAGCAAATGCCCTGCTCTGCTCAAGTGCTGTGAGGTCAGATACAGGAATGCGATCTGAACAACGGGCCAAACTGCTTCACTGAGCTCCATCAGAAATTCCTACTCTCCTTCACTTTTACCAGGACGACATGAAATCATTGAGTTTTCACTCAAACTGGTAATGACTATTTACTAGAAGGGATTACTTAAATCAGCAATTCTTGGCAACATTCCAAACTGCTCCTGCAAGAAAGGCAAAAATAGTAGGTACCAAATAAAATCCATTAAAAAAAAAACGAGAGTGTCTACCAACACCACTAATAATATGGTTGCTTTTGGAGGGAGGGGACACTGGGGATTGAATTCAGGACCTTGCACTGGCGAAGTAGGCAATGGGACCACTGAGCTAAATCCCCGGCCCCAACCCCACTACTATGGAAAAGCTTCCTAGAACATACAAAGCAATACTGTTCAGCTTCAGAGGGCATCCTGAAGTGACTATTCCAGTTCCAAGCTACCTCACTGGTCCAGCCACCTGGCCTCTCTAGGTATCAGCCTCCCCTTAGGACAACAAGGAGTTGTTAGTATCTAATCATTTAAGTAAGAAGGGAACTGCAAGATAATGAACATACAGAAGTATTTCTGAAATCTTCACTGAATGCACATATATTAAAATGTCTTATTCTACTATCTACCCCAAATAAATAATTAAAAAGAAACAAAAGCAGTCCTGATAATAGCTTTTCATATAAGTGCACGCTTAGTTGAACATTTTCTTAATAGTTCATACCTAATTACTTCTGAATTTTTACCCAAGCCCTAACTTCAAGGTAATATATATGCCATAGCAAAGGGAAATAATGCTCCCTCTCTGGGGTGAGTCTGCTCTGATAAGAAAAAAGAGTTTTAGCAGTGATACACAGATGTAATCTGAAGAGCTGAATATAAATTTAACCAGATTTACCCTCCCAGTACTTTATTCAGAAAGTTCATCTTGTTTACTTGTGTTGATTTGCTCCTCTAACATCTGGCCAGTAGTAGCACACTGAAAAATAATTGTTTTATGAAAAATCTGCCCATAGTTGCCCCACACCTTATTAAATAGATGACATCAATAGTTTAAGTGTTGGATAACTTAAATCACAAGAATAAAAACACTCACTTACAATACTACTTCCAAAGACTAAAAATCTAGAAAGAGGATTTAAAATAACTATTTACATAAATTATTTTATGGCTAAAACTTAAAAATAAAAACAATAAAAAAACCATTGAATAAATCAACTTGTTTATCATGTGCCCAAACTGAACATTCCATGTGAGACTATAATACAGAGGAGAGAGCATGAGAGGAAGAGACAGTGAAAACACACTTGCCATTAAGAACTTTCTAAAAGCAACATTGCTAGGTAGCTTTGAGTCATGTGCTTACACAAAAAGGCTGGGGAGCCTTGAAAAACCACTTGACTGACTGGTTTTGATTTCTGACAATCTTTAGTGTTTTAAGCATGATCTTGACTTTTGCCTTTTAAGGAATGATCCAACTAGAATTAATACGAAAAGCAGAAATACAAGAAGGTTAATGAAAACTAGAAGTTAAAGACATGAAGTGCCTCTCTAGGCATTTTCATGTCACAGTAAGTCTAATTTCACAGTTAAAATGAAGTATTTAATTTTAATTTTCCAAGAATTTTTTTCTCCAAGAGTATTTTTAATCAGAAAATCTTAAAGCATTTAAATGCATAGCCATAAAATGTCATCTGCAAAAAGTGTCAAGTGTATTTTTAATACTTTTTAATGGAGAAAGTAACCAAAGGCAAAGAGCTAAAATATAATTAAGAAAGATGCTGGTTATCTGTGTGACTTTAAATCTATAAATCCCTTTATTGTCTTTTTTTTGTATTTTAACAAAAAAACAACAAAAAAAGAAAGTTTACAAATATATTCTCCCAAATAGTTGGGTAGTTTATAAGGGAATAAATTGCCGAGAAAAAGGAATTTATTATATTTCCTGGTAATCCAATAGGAAATATAGGCTGTTTTAAGAAATCTGAAACACCAAAGCAAAGCCTTGACATTATTTTTATAACAAATGAGAAAAGAAAATTTAGTTGTGAAATATTTCAGACAAACAAGGCATAAGTGAACCAAAACATAATTTATAGATAACTAGAATTAACTGTCAGTGCAAGTTCTAAGCCTAGCTTACCTTTTGCTAAATACTGTTGAATTAATTGGTTTTGGAATGTTAAATAATATTCTTAAAAGATGGTGCTCCCTTTCCTAGTTATTTGTATTTAAAATTACTATATAATGAACCAAATATTTATAATCACAGTAGTAATCCATTACTGAAAAATGTGCCTGTTACCCTATAAAATGGGATCTCTAGTACTACAGGAGTAAGTGGAAAGACAGGCTTTATTCATATATACTTCTTTATATGTGTATATTCTCAAGAATGTGCAGAAATTTAAATATCTTCTTTAATCAGAACTGTACATAAGACCTCAAAGCTTCACATATAACTAATCTACCAAACATTCAGCAAGAATTTAACTTTCTTTTAAATAATACTTCAAATAAGAAATGTCTGGAAGGAAGGAAGCTCCTTTATAATTCTGAGTTATGTTTCATAATACTACATTTTATTTATTTGTTTGTTTGTTTGTTTAAGTTTTTTGAGACAGGGTCTTACTATGTAGTTGAGTCTGACCTGGAACTCACTATGTAGCCCAGGCTGGTCTCGAACTCACAGAGATCTCCTCCTGCCTCAGCCTCCCAAGTGCTGGGATTGCAGGCATGTGCCACCACGCCTGGGTCATAATACTACAACTTAAAAGCATATAAAATATCTTTTCAACTACATACAACATGAACTTCACAGTTAAGACCATGAAATGCCAGGCCTTAGAGTTATGCTAGAGAAGCTGGGTTATTTCCTAATTTTAAGAAGGTAAAACAACATCCTTTTAAAAATATACAAAGAACAACCCTAAGTAGAGAAGAATTTTTAAAAGTAAAATAATAATAACTTCAATAATTAACTATGGAGGGGCCAGGGATTCTACCACCTGCCTCACAAGCGCAAGGATCTGAGTTCAATCCCTGGTACAAAAAAAAAAAAAAAAAAAACTATGGAAAAGGACAGCTGAAACCTCAAACCTAGATTTAAAATTAGATGGCCTTCCAAATACAAACAGACCCAAACACAGACATGTTGCAGTATCAGATGAGAAACTGAGATATTCTAGCTCTGACCTCTCCTTTGGTTGTAGCCATGTCAACACCAAAATAACTTAGCTCAGAAACAATGCTACATAGCACCAACAGGAAGGTGACATCATGGAGAATTAACAAACCTACCACATACTTTCATCTTGCTTTGGAAATATGAATTCAAACCAAATCCTATCAATTCTTTTTTTTTTTTTTTTTGGTACCAGAGAATGAACTTGCAACCTTGTGCTTGCGAGGCAGGCGGCAGAACCACTGAGCTCACTACCCAGCCTAATCCTATCCATTCTTAAATATCTTCCTCTGACCTTTCCTGGCTCAGGGGCCTCCAAGATCTTTTTGAGCTGGACCCTTCCTATCTCTCTGCTCTTGGCCACACCATCCACCCTCCACAACCACAATATGAGGTAGCAAAATGGATTCTTTGTAGCTCCCTCTTGCCTGACTGTTTCTACACTAACTTCTTGCTTCCTTAGAACACCTTTCTCTTTCATCCATACCCTGGCTAATCCACCTTGTACTATGACCTATTCTTGTAAGCCTCCCCCAGTAGAAAGTCTGGGAGGATTAGGGTGAACAAGGGCACAGGACACACCCGTTTTAAGGACCTAGAGCACCCTGTCAAAGTATTTGTTATAGTTTTACATTTTCACTTCTACCCAATGTATGAAAGGACTCTGAAGTCAGAAGCTAGATCTACTTCATTTATCTTCTAGTTCTCAAGTCAAACAAACGTGCCCCGGACATCACAGTAAATATTTATGTAAAAACTGTTAAGATCCATGAGTAAATGTGAAAGGCGAGCCAACAGAACTTAGGGATCTATTACTCTGATTTTATACTAATATATTTTTTACTTTAGAAAGCAGATAAAGATGAAATAAAGAGAAAATATATAAATTTTTAAATAAAAATTAGAAGTTAGAATTAGATTTTATTAAGAGTAAAATGTCTTTAAACTCAGTGTAACTCATACAACTACACACTATTACAAAGCCAAACACTACGACATAAAATGTACTGGATCTTATCATTCCTTGATTTCACGTTTCAATAAAATTATGCCAAAAGTTTCATGTGTCAAAATTATATCATAAATTTTACCACTGAGGTCACAGAATATCAAAATCAAAATCAATGGGAACCCTAGAAACTGCTTTTGAAAATTAATATAGATTAATGGCTAGTTTGTTGAAAGAATGAAAGAAAAATTAAAAGCAACATTGCTTTGAATTGCAAGAGAAAACTCTTGCCTATTTTGCCATCAAAAGTTTTGCAAAACAACTACAAATCACAAAAGCTTATAATAATGTAATTCCTTCTCTTTAATTTAGACCATAAGTCCCACATTTTATTTTGGTACTAAGTGAAACCTCAATGTGCCTCTGACCTCTAATCTGTACGTAGAATAAGTCAAAATGTCTTTTTAATACAATCAAAGTAACACTCTCATTTCAAAAACAGGTCTCTATTTCTTGTGTTAGACATAGTCATTAGATTAGAATCAAAACTGTAATCAAGCTAAGAATGGTGTTCCAAGGACTAAAAATCCTTACCTGGTCCTATTCGGTTTGGACTTGTTTCTCGGCTGCATCCCTGACTCCTGGGAATCTTGCTTCGTTTTTCTGAAGATGGTGTCACTGGTGGGCCTCTCGAGGAGCCCCCAGCAAGTCCTCCATAACTACTCCCCAACAATTTTCCTGGGGAACTTGACCGGCTGCCAGCTAAAAAGAAAGTAGAACAACAATAAAGGACAGATGCAAAGGCAATAAATTATAAGAATTCCAGAAGCAAGTTTTTATACACCAATTTGGGTCAAATATTATAAGAATTTTATGTAGAAAATAGCATTTTAGTTCATGGTAGTAATAATTTTTTTAAAAATGCAGTCACATGAAAGAATGTTAAGCATCATAAAAGAAATGTAGGCTTGGAAGAGTTACTGGTGTAGTTCTACAAAAGTGCCCCTACAGTTCCAAGCAAAACTCTAAAATAGCCACAAAGGCATTTGCTTATGGTTTCATTCAGTGATGTTGGGGACAAAGCTCTTTACCAAGTGCTCTTCAACTGAGCTACATCTCCAGCTCCACTTGCTTTATTATTCTACAAGTATGTTAAGAATTTAAGTGTAACTTCTGAAGAGCAGAAATATAACATTGCTTAGTCATTATGGGAGAAAATGAATCCAAGAATAACTATTAAATCTAACAGAAGAAAAGGGAGGAAACAGCCATAAACATGGTAAAAAAACATTACAAAATGAGATGATAGGAATAATCTCAAACAAATCAGTAATCATAGAAAATTTGGCTATATAGTGGCACCTCAGTTCATTCCACTATTTCTGGTTGCAAATTGAACTGGCTGTGAACTGAATCAAACTTTCCCATAAGGTCAACACTGAACCTAACCATTTGATTTGATTTGCAACTAGAATCATGTAAAGCATGCATTATGAACCCAAATGATCCAGAAGAAAATAGCCTTTAAAACAACACTTACCTTCTAACTGGATATATGTGTATATACATACATACACATATTGTACATATGCGTATTGAATATTCATGTACACACACATATATATGAATACACATAAAGTACTGATACAGGTTTTTAAAATACATACCATCTAAAAACACAGATTTCAAAAATTTATACTGTATAGCAAAACTGCCATCAAATGAATAACACTTTGGGGAATACTCACAAAAAATTAATACTTTAAAATGATTAACTATAATTTGAAGTGAAAAAAATCACTGTAAAAGTAGCAATGCATATGAACTGTCTCAAGACCTAATTTTGTCTATAAAATGAGGGCACAAATAAACTACATAAAAGGGGAAAAGAAATCCATTTCAAACTCTAGTATTTGAACATACAGAGAAATGCAGAAAGATTAATTGAGCTCATAATAAAGAAATTAATATTGTACAAAGGACATGGGGTGAGGGAGAATGCAAAAAAAAAAAAAAAAAAAGCAAGAAGAGAAATGGCTTACCACCAGCAGGATTAGCAGATCTGGATCCTTGAGTACGAGAGCAGAGCAAGGACAGGCAAAAGGTGAATTAAAAGACAGTAACACAGTACAGACGGTCAGCACGCAACACAACAGGGAAGTCTCGTTCACAAGCATATTAGCAAAATAGCTATTTTTCTTACAATTTGTTCCTCCTAGTCTATTCATGCATTTATTTTGTACTTATCATACTCTACTAGCATTTATTTCAGGTCTGTTCACAAACAAATCTATAATATGCCAGGAACCACACTCGCCGTAAGAGACATAGGAAGAATGAGACGAGCACCTTGCCCTCCCAGAGCACATCTCCTGCAGCAACCCGAGAGAAGTGAGTGTAACTTAACTCACTTGAGTGTCATGACCAGCTTTCACAGTGCTTACGCACAGTAAATAGTCACTATTAACTGGTTTCACCTGCATTTCCTATGACTTTTATTAGTCCTTAAATATTTAACATATGCCAATTTTAAAGACCTTAATAAGATGTACTTAATATCAAACCAAGACTATGAATATCAGCGCATCTATATTTATAGTATGTATAGATAAGCATATATTTATGTCTTGTTAAAATAACTTTTAAAAATAATTTATATGCTTAAGGTACAAGCATGACAATGTGCTGCTGTTAGGTGGTCCACCTTCTTGTGGGTGCAATCTGGCAAGTTTAAAAAAAAAAATGAACAGCTTTTAAATTGGAGCCCAATGCAAGGTTCAGTGTAAGACTGAAGACTTAAAGCTGTACCATCCTCTTCTGGCCCACTAGAGAAGGGATTTTAATCTTTACCACCTCAACTGAAATTTATCACATTAACCTATCTTCCAAGAGCTGAACACTTTTTTGGTCAAGGATTCCTTGCAGTAAGACTTGATCCATGTTTATGAGGTCATGACTTGGAGCATTACATCGTTCTGTGTTTCCACAGACCACAGCTCAACAGAACCAGAGCCAGGGTGCAGTTCCCAAGGCACCAGCTTCTGAGCTTTTCCTGCACAGGGATCTGAATGAATCCACATAAGTTGTACAGTAAATAAGACATTCTCGTCCTAATGGACTCAATCTAGCCTCACTGTATTCATATAAATCCACTCCTAGCCTTCTTTCCTAAGCCTATGAAAGTGCACAGAGATAAAGGAGAAGGAAAGGTTCCAGGTTACTCAACCCCAAACAGGAGGCGATCACAAACTCTGCATTTTCTATGGCTCTAAAACTGTCTTGTATACTGATTGTCCATCTAGTTTCACCCCTATCACCACATCCTCATGCACGTCCTATGTAGTGGGCCTTGTTAGCAACTTACAGGCAGCAAAATTAAGGCTCCCATGGGTTAGGAGATTTGCTCAACATCACACCAGAACCCAGGACGCAAAGGAGCCAGGATGCCTGGCACTGAAGCCCACGCTTGTAGTGTAGCACAGCACACAAGACAACCTATGTTAACAGATCCTGTGGCCTCAAGTGGGGGCCTTTTGCTTTCTTCCCAGAAGAGAGCTAAGCTTGTTTAACAAGAGGACTACAATCACCAAATGGGACATGGAAACGGATCTAAACGGAGAAGGAGCTGCAAACTGAACTCTAAAGGGAAGCCTGATGTTTGCTCTTCACAAGCCAGGTGGCCACACTGCCACTGTAGAGCACACTCACGTATGGTAAAGGCTCCCGGAGACAAGAGATTCTTCTCCTCAAGCTCACCCTGCCCAGGGGCACTCTAACACCTAGCTGTGCTGCCTGTGCAGAGAGGGGCAGGCCGCTCTGAGGCATGGGCAGCAAGATGGTCAGAAAAATCCATTCCTTTTAAGCTGCTTTTCTGGCTGAGGCTAGCGAGCATTCTGATTTCACACATACAGAAAAGCAACCATGAAAGCAAACTAGAAGAAACAAGAGCCCACACTGACAAGAAGACAGGTGCAGGCTGCAAGGGTTAGCACAGAGTTAAAGGAGGAGCTTTCTACAGATTTACTTATTCATTGCTGGAAAAAAGTTGGCCTTTATAATTCTGCCCAGGTTCTGCTCTAAAATTGTATAAGGGTTGTCATTACCAAAATGGGTCACGAATACATAGGTTTTACCTTGAGAGAGTTCAACAATAGGGGCCTAACTGAATGTTCCATTTTGCAAGCTTACCAAACAACAATGTAATTATTCACAGCAACTCAGACCCATAAAAATGTGTTTTCCCCTTAGATCAGTACAAACACTAGGAAGAGTTAAGTGCAGAATGAATGTTGAACGAAGCTAAAGTAATGGAAAGCATAAAATATACTCCTTACGCTGAGACTGAGAAACAACTTTAGCACGACTGCGGCCCCGACTGTCGGAGGGGTTAGAGGCAACACTGGTGGTGCTCCCAGAGTTTTGTCGTCTTGTGCGGATCCGACCTGCAGGACAGCAAAAACAATGTTTCCGTAACATTTCCAGCAAGTGTGATTTACTAGAGAAAAGAACCCACAGCAGGAGCAAGGCTAATCGCACGGGGAAGAGGAAACCCATGACCTAGGTCCTCCATGAGGATACCACGCAAAGGTGATTAAGAATGAAGGGTTTAAAAAAGTTCTCCACAGGGTGGACTTCTGTTGTTTCATGGGATATAAAATGCCTCTCTTTGTATAATCCAATCCGAATCAGGTCTGACAGGCAAAAAAGGAACCATTTTGAACTCCCACTGGCTTTTTAAATTGTGCAAAAACTTGTCTATCCCAGCATCTGACAAAGGAATACAGAAAAACAAACCCTAAGGCCTGAAGAAGGTCCAGTAATAGAGGTTAGGAATAATAAAAGCACAGCATTAAAAAAAAAAAAAAAAAGACGGCTTTTAATAGAGATTTAAGGAAACGTGTACATAAATTGTAGACTCTACATAAATTAAAAGTTATTTACTCCATTAGCAATTACATATGTCAGCTCAGAATCCTCACAACATATGAATTATTCCCAATTTTAAGATGAGGGAACAGAAAAACAAGAGAGACTTATTTGTGTAATATCCCAGGACTGGTTTAGGTACCTGTGTCTCTCTGGCTGGACTGTGAGTGAGGACCTTTGATTCTCCTGTCACTGAGCTAAAACAAGGGAATCAGTCACATAAATTGAACATGGAAAAAAACAAGTGAATTTAATTTCTTACTTCAAGTTACAAAAAGATTTTTAAAACACACACCTATAACTATTTGGCCTAAAAGGTAATCCTTTTTACCCCTTTAGAGCAGTTAACAGGAAACTGTCAGTCTTCTATTATTTTTAAAAGTTTTACAGGTCCATGCTTACACCTACTTCACCATTCTTTTTTTGGTACCAGGGATCGAACTCAAGACCTTGTTCTTGCAAGGCAGGCAGCTGAAGCACTGAGCTAAATCCCCAGCCCTGCCTCACCATTCTTAGTAATTTGTACCTCTTTCTCTATTTCAATTACCTCTCCAGAACTTTGCTTGTTTTATTAATATTTTCAAAGGACTAAATTTTATATTTATTATCCCTCTTTAGTGAATGCTTATTTCTTCTTTTATCAATTTTTGAACTCTTATTTTTATTATTTTCTTTCTATTCCTTTTTGGGTTTGCTCTGTTCTTTTACTGTCAATTGAAAACTTCTAATTCAGTCTCTTGCAAGAAAAACGTTTAGGCTATGATTTGCCTATGAGCTTTGTCTGCTTCTTTCCAGGAGACTCAAGAATCGATGAAAGTTCAGCACAGTGTGTTACACTGTAAAAAATACAGTACTGAATCTCACTTTCTAATGTTTTACTTTAGAAAAGTAAATGGGTCCATACTTCACAATTTACACCCTAAAATCAAAATGTAAAATATGAAACCATAAATGTTCTAAGAGAAAACAAGAGTTCCTTTGCAAGTCACAGTGGGAAAGTTACTTATAATCTGAAATTAGAAACCTTAAAAAAAAAATGAGAAGTGTAAGGTATACATCAGTGTAGAGTGAGGTCCTGGGTTCAAACCCCACACTGCAAATAAACAATAACAATAAATCATGATAAATTTAACTACTTAAAAAGAAAAACTGAGCCAATTCAAGAAAAACACAAATCAAAAAGAATTATTTGCAATGTATATCACAAAGACCTAATATCCTTACTACTTGAAAGGGTCCATAAGAAATCCAGTGGTATGCTAGAATGTGCTTTACAATAAATGGAGAGTCTACTAACTTGTAGTGTTTTCCAATTCCCATGGTGCAAATACTTCCCACCATCCCCCATTTCAGGTTATTGATGTTAACCAGCTTACAAATTTCCTGAAAATTTAACAATTGACTCTCTTGATAAGCTCCACCACACCACTGTTACAGAAGAACAGAAAAGAAAAACAAACAAACAAACAGGAATAGATATTGAGGGAGAAAACAAATAGCTCTAAATGTATGTGTTCAGACTTGTAAGACAAAAATTTAAATGACAGTAAGAATACCACTTATCACCTATTGGATTTGCAAAAACAGAAGAACGTGGTACCATTCTAGTGTGCAGGGAATGAGTACTCGTATTTACTGCTGGTGACAGTACAAATTAGAAGAGCTGCTGCAGAAGGCTGTTAGGGAGCTGTCTGTCAACACCACAGATGAATGCACACACTCAACAATGACTCCTTGGGTAACTACCCACATGTACGTGGGTTAATCATAGTAACAGTGTCTGTGATAGAAAGTGGGAAACAGCCAAATGTTATCAGGCAGGGACTGGTTAAAGAAGGTTTGTCCATATAGGGAGCTGCAGCACAACATTAATAAAGAATGAGGAAATTAAGATTAATAATCTTAAGATCTAATAGGTTACCTTCTACATTTTGAAAAGAGTTAAGATTTTTGTATTTGCTTCTATATGCAAAGAAATTCTGGATAACAATGAAACCATAATGGGCTGGTGGAAAGCAGGCAAATCAAAGACAAAGTCTGGAGGGAAACCTTCAAGATTTTTAAGTCTTCTGAGTTTTGAACGGGAAGAGTATTACCTGTTCAAAATTTTGCAGTTTTATAAATCTCTCACTGCGTGAATTTGAAAATATTAGTAGTTTTGAACTCTCTTCATTATGGGCTGATTTGTATGAGGTTCGTATACATTTAGAACTATTTTATGTTCATAATTTATTAAACTTTTTATTATATAGCTGTCCTTTTTGTTTTTTGCCATTGGGGATTTTTGTTTTGTTTTGTTTCATTTTTGATCTGTTAATAAGTTTTTGTTTGTTTTTATGAGACAGAGTCTCACTTTGTATATTCCAGGCTGGTCTTAAAAGTATGTCGTCCATACTGGCCTTAAACTCACAGCGATCCTCCTGCTTCAGCCTCCTGGTGTGCTGGGATTACAAGTGTGTTCCACCACGTCCAGGTGATAAATCTTCAAAAAGCTTTCTTATACTTTGTATTTCTCAACTTATCAATAGCCATGTAAATTAGATTTGTGCATTTAAATATCACACAACTAGATTTTAAAATCAAGTCTGATACTTTTGTTCAAGTGAAAAGTTTGGCTGTCTTGAGCTTATTTAAAAAATATTAGTACAAATTTGCTACATGACTGCATTAACTGTGGGGAGCTTGTACATGTATAACGCATCTCAATTTTTCCCCCTTCTCCTCCATTCCCTTTTGTTTTTTGATTTTTGGCCAGCATCAGATTTATTAATTTTTAAAAGGTCAATCATCATAATCACAGATTAACAAACAGACTAATAGGCAAAATATATATATATATATATATATATAAAACAATTACATATACTAAATCACTGGCTATACTGGATTACAGGAACTTTTTTTTTCCCTATTGTCTATCATTTAGAACTTTATTTATATGGTATATTCAGGGTTTCTCATATAAGAGAAACATGTAACACTGTCTTTATTTCACTTAATATGGTTATCAAGGTGCATCCTTTTTCCTACTAATGACTCAAGTCTGTCTTTCTTTATGGCGGAGTAGTGCTCCGGCAAATGTATAAATGCCACATTTGCTTCATCTGGTCATCTGCTGACGGACACACAGGCCACTTCTAAGATTTAGCTATTATGAATTGTTTGAGCTTTTTTTTTTTTGGTACCAGGGATTGAACTCAGGACCTGTGCTTGCAAGGCAGGTATAGAGCCATGGAGCTAAATCCCTGGCCCCTTATTTTTATAATTCTATATGCATTTTTTTTAAATTGTTTTGATTTTTCATTTTCCTCTGTATTTTTTGACTTACATTTTTAAAGCTGTTACACCATCTGTGTTCTTTCCCACAATTTAACATCTTACAAAACTATAAGACAAAATAAAAAACAGGATATACACACTGATGATCCACCAATCTGATTCCAATTCACTGATTTTTGTTTTTCACCTCCTCGTTTTCCTTCATGAGTAGTCTACTTTTTCTTCTAGCTGCTTAAAAAATTATATATAGATAATTATATCTATATTGTTCTTCAATTTCACAATGATATGTTCAACTGTGGATTTGTCTTCATTGTCTGTCATCAATTCTGGAAAATTCCCAATCATTTTCTCATCAAATACCATCTCTGCCTCATCCTCTTTTTTTAAACTCTAATCAGACATGATTAACTTATCTTTCACATAACCTAACCTCTCTATCACATCGTGTAGGAAGGACAATTTCTTCCTAATTCATGAATTCTATCTTCAGCTACACTGATTTTGCAGCTCAGTTACGTACTCGGTTTTTGGTTTCAATAATCTGTTATATTTTCACTTCTAGAAGTTCAGTCTGTTCTTTTTCAAAATCTGCTTGGTCATTCCAAATAGCATATTAACCGCTTTCTAAAATTTCTTTTTATTTCTTTAAATGTTAAAACAATGAAATGATCACTTTTCTTGGAACTTTATGAAAATTCTTTAAGCTCTAGATTGGAACTGAATTCCTCCAAAGAGGACCTATGTTTGCTTCTGCTAGTGCCCTGTACCCACAGTCAGCTTAAACTGATTCCTCCACTGGGCTTTGCAGACCACAAGGGCAGCATAAATTAACAGCACACTGAGTGAAGGCCTATGTTGCAAGCTGCAAAGTAATTAGAGGGCCAGATGACTTCCTGTTCCAACCAGGACCAAAGCTAAGATAAAAAACCACCCTACTCACCTCTTCAGGTGGGTAAAGTTAACTTCCGATTCACCAGTCTGGGATACCCTGGGCTCACCCTGTCTCTGTCCCATGCGGTCATCACAGGATGCCCAAGGGCCCAGGGTTCAGCCAGTAACTGAGGGTGAAAGCCAGCCTCAGCCATCACCTTCTAGGGCTCTGGTTTCTGCTTGGTAGTGACCTGAAGGATCATTCTGGTCACCAAATTCAATATATCAAATTTTCTAGAAAATACAACTACCTTATTTCTTCTTTTTGGTACTGGAGATCGAACTTGGGTCCTTGTGCTTGCAAGGCAGACAGCAGAACAACAGCTAAATCACCAGCCTTTATTTCTTTTAAACACTTTTAACAAGGTTATTTTTATATTTTGTAACAGATCCTTAAGAGTCTGTTTTCACTTTTTTTCATTATCTCACATAAGACGAATGTAATTCTAAATATAAGCTCATATTTGGTAATATGATATACTATGTATTAAGTACTGTTATTCTGAAATTATTCTGTTATGAAAAAATATTCTTGCATAGAAAAAAATCTCATATTTGGTTGATTTTAATCAGGGGACACCCTGAGGAATCAGATTTTTCCAGTGGCTTCTTCTGTGGAAGTTCAGTGCTTATTCCTGGCAAGCATCCTCAGAGACTACACACACAGACCACTTTCTTTATTATCAGCTCACAGGTTCACAGACACCACAGGTAAAGTAAATTGCAAGCACAACTTAGTGTGAGAACAGCAATTTGTTATAAAATATTGAGGAAGTCTGGTGTTTCCTTTTTTTCAGGACAAAGTCAGATACTATGTCTATTTGGAGACAAGATTTTTTTATTTTCTCCACTGGTCCACATATTCTTATTGGTGTATGGTCTGTTGACAATGCTGGCTTAATGGCAACTTCTAACTTTTCTCCTTGGGTGAATTCAAAGTTAAGGTCTTGTTTTTGGTCTGCTCTAGTGATTCACTAATAACTCTACCCTCAGAGCACCTTAAAAATTCAAGCTTGTCCTTTCAGTTTTTGATCCTCTTGTTGGTTTGGAACTTTCCTCCTTTTTGGGGGAATGCAGCTGTGTAGTTTATATGGTCTTTGTTGTACTATACTCAAATTTCTTTTATAGAGAGAGGTTTTGTTTTTATTCTATTAAGTTGACAATATTAACTAGAAGTCCCTGAATATGTCTTAAAGAAATGATATAAAATACTCTGTGGTCTTCAGGACAAATAGTCTACTCAGTAACGGCAAGAAACAGTTAAAATATATTCCAGTTCAACACTGTGATCTATGAGAGAGAGGGGGAGAGCACAGATGTGAAAGAAAAACGTCAGTATAAGTCAGATAAATTTTTAAAAAGATAACTGTGCAACAAAAGGAAATTTCTAAAGGGAGTGACAGGAGATGCGTCAATAAACCAACCCAATCAGAACAATGCAGACCGTGAAGAAAAGAAACTGTTAAGAGGAGTTCAAAGCCTTCAACTTTCATGGCAGGCAAAAAAGAACATTTTTATTTCAGGGATTTTAATACTACAAGTTTTGTTTTCAATCACATTTCCATTTTTCTAGAAAAGATCTCAAAAGCAAGGAATTAAACATGGGTACCAGGTTTAACTTGCAGGTATAGATTCCCTACCTTGAGGTTAGCCGAAGACAAAAAACAAAACAAAGCAATACCCAGACAGCTTCATATCATTATGTTTTTGTTCTCTGCATTTAAAAAATTGCAGCAAATTCTCAATTAACACATTTAAAGATTAAAAGGACTTCAATCTCAATTCTCATTATATCAGCAAGGTTATTTCAGCACACGTATCTGTTGTACATCTCACTGCCTGGAGGTACAATTAACCAACTTCTATTCAAAAATGACAGTTTAAAAGAACCACAATTTAAGAACTCAATCTCTTACAAATTTTGCTACTTTCATCTACACCCCTGAAAAGAGTAATTTCCTTCATATTAAAAAAAAATACATGTAAAACAAGCTCAACATTCTTTTACTTCTATGTACTAACATACATGTTTTTCCCATTGCGTAAAAAGGCAAATGACTTAAAATTCAGAATTTACGGATAAACACGTAGTTCTTGGGAAACATCAAACATTTTGTCTTCCAGTAAAAGTGACTAAAATATAACCTCCTGCCCTGAGCAGATGAGGCTATGTAATATTTATCGAATATTTTAATTAAACTCAATGGAAGTTAAAGTGACATGGGCTTTGACTATAACGTAATGATTATCTATTCTTTGAATCTGTTGAGTTGTCAATACCCACAGGCCATTAGAGGACTATAACTTTTCATTTTAAACTATCTTGAGAAAAATATAAACAAAGCTTTCCCTAAACATATTAGCTTTCAAAAAGAGTACCTTCATTTACCACGATACCTAGTCATAAATTCTCCTGAGCAACATAATCTTCCTTTGCCTAAATCCCCAAATTTAATGAACATAATGAAAAGTAACCTAGAAATACATTTTTTCCCAAAAGTTGGGTTTTTAGTTCTTTACCAAAAGTATCCTTCTAGTCATAGTTGTTAGAAGGGTTCCTTGATGTTGATAATAAATGATTCTAGTCTTTTTTCTCAATCACAATAATACAGTTGCTAGAGTACAAATACATCGCTTCAATTTTAATTTAGAGCCTCAGCTATGGATTCAGTCATCCCTTTGCTTCACAATGATGAAAGTCTATTTCTCCTCGTCTCAGAGGCTCTGAGGTAAGATATTTAACAGACGAATGGACAACATTTAAAAAGGCTTAGAGCTTTAAGTTTAATTTGGTGGGAGAACACTAGTCTAACATACATAAGCAAGGGGTTCATTCCCCAGCACTGAAAAAAAACTAAACTAAACTAAAGCAAGCCAAGCAAAACAAATAAAACTAAAACAAAAAATTGTTCTCAGAAATGTAGGTGGGAAATTCATATTGCTGAGTCACCAAGTGGTATTTTGACAGCCTTTTCCTAATAACCAGTGGTGGCTTTGCCAGCTCTGAGCTGCACTGCTAAAATAAAAGGAAGAGGAACAGCCTGTATGTGCTGAGCTGAGAGGTCTCCCAAGAAAGTCATTCCTGTCTGGCTCATGAGGATGCATGGAAGCCAGTGGGGCTGTCTCCTAAGGAGCCCAGTCACACAGGACACTCGCCCTGCTCCCTCAATGGGGTTTTTCTATAGTCTGATTCTGTGCTATGTTTAAGGGCCCACAGATCAGGTCACTATTTCTCTTACCAGAAGGAGAACCAGAGATTTAGTCCCTTGCAATAACTGATAGGCAATGGGTGACCTTGCTCAAGACTGTGGGACTGATAAGAAAAGAAGTTTAAAATTCCTAGGGTTAAGACAGGCCAATTTCAATGCTATTCAAATGCACAGGGCATTTCTCACAGATTTCTCAGAGGAAGTCTTTGCTTTCCACTTCATTACATTATTCTATTTTACTCTTCCACATCCTTTAAAAGTAACACTTAGGATTGTTCCTTTAGGGAGGAAAAGCATAAAATTACTCTTGCCAGGTGAACAAATCAGGAAAACCATTTCTCAGCTTCACAGTCTCAGCCTTCTGCTATCATAAATTGAGGTCCACATATGGATAGAGGTTTCTTGTCTACCTTTATCTTGGAAACTCTCATTTTACAACCTTGTTCATTCCTAAGAATCACAGAGAGTCTTGTTGGATATTCAGGCTCTCCAGATCCTTCCTGACTTACTTAGTATCTTCAGGGGAGAGATTCAGGAGTGCCTTTAGCAAGCATTCCAGTAATTCCTATGATGAGGTAAGTTTCAGAAACACTGATCTTGCGATTATGTTCATCTTAAAAAATGCAAAACCTATTCCTCTTTTTTTCCTGAGTCCTATAGGAACAAGAATATGGAGTAAAAGAACTAAACTGCATGCATTAAGCAAAATCTCAGTTCACTTTGCATGCTAACCCATTAAGGCAGCTAAACAACATACAAAACTGAACACTCTGGTCCCAATTGTTAAGTTGTTATCCTGAGGACTGGTGGGTTGAAGGAACTACCTTAAGAAATTCTTGTTTTGAAAGCATAATAGTTCTTTCTATCTAGACATTTTGCAAATTGATCTTATATGATATGTGGTAATTAAAAATCTGTCCAGACTGAAATGGCTACATTTAAAATTCAAAAGGCAATGCAAAAACCACAGAGCTTCTTCACAATGGCATAAAAAGAAAATCAGGTAGATTTGGATCTGCCTACTTCCTTCACCAGGCTATATCCTCAGAGTGTACTAAGGAACAGAGAGCATTTAACACACGGCTGACAAGTAGATGAATTCAGCATGTGCCAGTGGCAAAAATAAAAGCAGCATCATGTAACTTCACAGGAGAGAAAAGTATTCTTAAAAATTTTTATATATTACCTGGTCAACTTTTACTCGCCTTTAACCTGAATAACTGACATGGAAATTTATGTTCAAAACAGGAAAGGCAAATCCTGAGAGGCCCACAAAAGCACAAAGGGAAAGAAAAGAAAACAAAAGCTCAGGTGGTACACCTGGAGTAATAAAACCCAAAACAGGCAGCCCACAAGGACAGGAGCACACAATGTGGCAGCAATGCTTCTCCCCATAGTGTGGACTTGGTGTTGGGAACGATAAATAGCATACTTCAGTGCCAGAATTCACAAGAACAAAGACTGAACAAGAAGGGAGGTGGTGAGCTCAGGTAGAGGGAGGGCAGAACCCCAGGGGAGACAGAATGAAGAAGAGAGGGGAGATCATGCAACATCTCATGCAGGGACCTCGGTGGGGGCAAGTGGGCACCGGGCAACACTTGGCGAGAACAGAGGACCAGAGAAGTGAGACACACCTCAATCACAGAAACAAACCGCTTACCCTCCGCTTTAGTGGTAGTACCATCTTCAAGCAAATTAAAAAACAAGGGAAGGGATAACAGGGAACAGTTAGTTAAATTCAAAAAACTAAAAAAGCAGAATGTTATTAGCTACTAAAAAACCAAAAGTACAATTTAAAACAAAATCAAACAGGAAACAAGTTCAACAGCAAAGCAGAGTCTGAAGCAAGTAAGTGAGCCTTAGACGGAAATTAACTTAGCACAATGTAATGTGTTTTTGGCTTTTGGAGAACAAAACACAAAAGGGCAGCCCAGGGTTGTGCCACAGTTGAAAGAAAGAATGAGTGTTGCTTTCTGTTTTAGCCAACCCTCATTGACTAAGAGTTCCTTCTCCCTGGAAGAGAGTGCTAGAGAATGCAGGGAGCGGCACACAAGGTCTAAGAGTGAAGTCCTGAGAGTCACCCACAGGGCAGAGGCAAGTAAGAAGCTCAGAGAGGCTGGCTCTAGCAAGGCCTACCCAACTACACGCCCAGCAGCAGCACAGCAGCTGGCGAGTCAGTACCTGAGTCCAGGCCTATGTACTCCATGTCTTCCCTCACGTGTCTGGATTCTAGAAGTTCGGAAAAGGATTGTCAGCTTCAATGGTATACTTGTGCACAGGTGTCACATGTCAACCTAAGCAGTAACTAACGATTTTCAGTGGGATTATGTTCCATTTCAGGTTTTCAGTTTTATCTTGGGACATAACAAGGCAAGTCCTGGGAGAATTCCCAGGAAATGGGGGAGAGAATCTGGGTGCTGCATTTTGTTATTTGAAGAGGCAGCACTAGACTGAGAACCTGTCCTCTGTACTTGTGAAAGGCAGTTCTCTCTCATTAGACTAGAGACCTGGGGCTTTCAGAAGCACTGGGGGAAGTCTGTTCAGTCACATTCAAACACCCCAAACATGCACAGAAAAACAGACTCTGGCCAGGTGTGGTGGCGCACACCTGTAATCCCAGCACTTAGGAGGCTGAGGCAGGAGGGTCACTGTGAGTCTGAGGTCAGGCCAGGCTATGTAATGAGTTCAAGGCCAGCCTGAACTACATAGCGAGACCCTGTCTAAAAAAAGAGAGTATAGACTTGTCTAAAGGCTGATTTCACTCACATTTTTCAGCCCTGAAACAAATGCTAGTTACAAATACAAATACTAAACGTGGGTCAAATAACCCTAACAAATCATGAGAGCATCTTAACATCCTACACAACGGTGCAATAGTTAAGCAGGTAAAACAAGCGCTCTGACCGGGCTTCTTCTTCCCACGGGACTGTCTGCATGCATGAAGTCCTCCTAGGGAGAGCACCTCTCTGATGGACCACATGTTCTAGGCCACACCTTTAACTATCAATGTTCCTCTCACAACCCTGCCTTCTTCTACCTGGCAGGGAGACAGTTTATAAAGGACCTTCATATAATCTCACTGATCTTCAGGTATCTGAATTAGGTGCCCATCATCATGAGAGATTTATGAGCAGGGAAGTACACTCACATTTTATGGCCTGCTGGAGGTTAGAGCTAGGAAGTGGCAGACCCAGGGCACTCTCCATGTGCTTGCTGTTCCCTGTACTTCCCACCTCTGGTTTTACTTTTAGAGCTCACTTTGAAATTCTAGTAATCCACCAGTAACTCCATTTCAGTATTTTATGTTCAAAATTTATTCATTTTCTTAAAACTCAAAAGAAGTAGAATCAATTCAGCCATGTCCTTGATGAGGGGTTTGAATGACTCGGCTTTTACAAAAGTACAATAAAATAAACCATCAATCTGGGTGTAGAGTATTGACCTACCATTATGTTAGATACTAAAATTTTGGAAAAAACTGCTTAAAACCTCTTTGGGGCAATCATTCCAGTGGGGGTGTGTTTTTCTCAGGTGACCATGGAGGGACAGCAGTTGGAGGTACAGGTGTGTTTTACTGGTTAAGGTGCCCATCATCCCCTTGCAGCCCTCTTGTCCCACTCAGTAACTGAGTAACACTAGCTGCAGTGCCTATCTGGCAAGTGAGTCCCTCACTGAGACCCCAGTCCTGCTCCCACCCATGCTGGGGGTGGGAAGGGGAAGGGCGAGGTCAGCTGTGATGTGAGTATTGACTGGGCTCACCACGGAGGAGATGAGCTAGGGAGGACACGCTCGGGGCTACTGAGCCTGTGAGCACAAACGTCCTCACTTGTCACTAGAGGATGACGCTCCAGGGAAAAGCAATACTCAGTAAAAGGAGGCCAGGCGCTGGCACTGAGTGCACAAGGTTATTTATAAATCAGCGAGACTCCCCTCAATTATAGTGTTCTATAACGTGTTCAGAGGTCAAGCTCATCTTGGACAGCAGTTGGGGCTGCAGAGAGAGGTGTTTCTGGTTACCTAAAGATGCATAAGACCCTGGAGGGAGAGCTGCTGCTGAGCCGAAGGGCATGGCGCCTGAAGTTGAGGCTTTGGATTTGGCACTGGCTGCTGCATTCACATCAATATCGCTTCTTGATCGCTGGAGGGATCCAGTTGTCGATACAGATTTGGTGCTAACTGTAGAAGCTTTGAGGTGAAAAAATAAACATGGTAAGAATGACACAGAATTTTATTTTTGTTTTGTTTCTTTGGGTTTTTTTGAGACAGGGTCTCACTATGTAGTTGAGACTGACCTGGAACTCACTATGTAGCCCAGATGGGTCTCGAACTCACAGCGATCCTCCTACCTCAGCTTCCCGAGTGCTGGGGTTACAGGCGTGCGCCACCACGCCTGGTTCAGAATTTTAAACATATGTTAAAACTCAATGATTTACTCTTCTTGAAAACAAACACAAGTTGTACCAAAGGCTGGAGTCCAAAAGACTGATCAGTCGTTTCTCCTGCCCCGAAGATGGGAGTTTAGGCAACGCTGAAGGCAACTAGGTGCCCAGACTGCAATGTTACCTACTATACTTGTTTTCTCATAATCAACTACAGCTCCCCCAATAGCCCTTAATTTTGGCTACTTGAGAAGAAATGAAATAAGGAACATTATGAACTATCTGCCAGACTTCTCATGACGTGGCACGAATGTGTAGGGCAGCCAGAAACCCTTCCCTTCCAGGAAACAGGCCCTTCTCCATTCTCTAATGGCCACCAGGCTGCTGCCTGGAAGAACATCACTCTCCTCTGATGTGAGAACTGAGACAGAAGCAGCACTGTTTGTGGCAGCAGCACCACACCAGAGGGAGAAGGGGAAAAACGGTCACAGAGCTGAATCGCCACAGTCACAGTCATCCTGACAATGGCAGCAGAGCTCTGCTGAGTCACATCAGATGGCAGGGCCGAGAGAGGTGGGTACTTCCTACGCTGAGCATGGTTTGCAGGGCTGAGCCGCACCCTGGGCAGGAATAGAGGCTCATGGTCGGGCCTTCCCTGCACTGTTCCTCTTACCTCGAGATGTGGTACTGCCAGTAGGACTTCTTTTGGCAGACAGTGGCCGACTAAAAAGCAAGGTATACAAATGTTTACTATCAAGAGTACACTCTACTGGCAGTAATATAAATACAAACTACAACAGGAAATTATGACAATAAAGAGTTATTTCAGAGCTTTCAGAATTTTTCCGGTTGGGCCAGGATCTTACAAACCCCATTTCTGATAAAGTTGTAGGATTACACCTGGGACGACCTTTCAAACACAAAGTGAAATAACCACTGGAGACAGAAACAAAAATGCAACATGAAGATGGCAAATCATTAAATCCCAGGTTTCAAATGCCACACCCCTCACCTCAATTCACCTTGTTAACACCGCTGAGTTAACAACATGTCCTCTCAGGAGTCTCACCCTGCCCTGTAATTTATTTTTTCCTTTAAAAAAATTTTTGATTTAGTACATGTTTACAGTACATAAAAACTGCACTCATTGCAGGAGTTGGTACATATATATTACACAATTGTTTTTATAATTTACTGTTAGTCTAAAACTAGTCTCCAGGTTGCCACATAAACTTAACAAAACTACTTAAGGCAGAGACCAAGGCTACCTCTCAGCATTCTACACAGTACCTTATCAGACTCGGGATCTACCTGAAGACGGGGAACTTTAACAGGCACGCTCATGTACAGACACTGCTGGAATTCATGCTTCCATGCAGCAAACGGTTAAATACACATTGCCACACTGTGATGATCAAAGCCAAGCCCCTTACTTGAGACTTTCTTGAGAGCTGGAAGATGAGCGGTCAGACTGCGGTAAAGACACGATGCTGTCTGAGTTCTTCAAGTGGGACTGCAGGGCTCTCTGGTACGAGGACTCCAGGGTGTGGTACAAGTGCTCTGCCTCTCTGCTGAAGTGACTGTGGAAGCCCCAGTAACATCTAGGGAAAGACAAACTCTTGGTCTAGGCCTAATATACCACATTTCTGAGGGCCTGAGCCCGCAGCCTGGTGCTGACAGCAGCAGCAGGGTATGAGGGGAAGGGATGAACAAGGGAGGCCTACCAGCAAACTGGCATTTTCATACTGTACTGTAAAAGTCACTCACTTCTATGAACCTCGGTCCCATTTACAGAACGGGATGTTAACAACCTAACTTACAAGGCTGGAGGCCTGAGGGAAGGCAGAGCTAAAACATATAGAACTGCAATTAGAACACAAGATGGAGTCATTAATGGTAGCTTTTATAAATGCAGTTTGATATTCCTTAATCTGCATATTTAAAATTGCCGTTAAGTAGCATTATAACAGAAAAATGGAAACATGTACAGAGCTACTTGAAATCTGTATTACATTAAAACTAGCAAAAATTGCTCTCCTTCTTCTTCTTCTTCTTCCTCCTCTCTCTGCTCTTTCTCTCTACTCCCACCCCTTGAATAAAATCTCCAGTTGAAAAAAAAAAAAAACTAGCAAAAACTTGGGGTAGAACAACACAAGGATTAAAAACAGCAGATAATTACAAAGCCATTTATTGAGGTTTTTAGCAACTACTAATTATGTCACTTGTCTTGGTAGGAACTAAGATAAGACTGGGATAAACACTGTAGAGTTATAATAAACCCAGAAATAAGGAAAACATAATTGAACTGTGAGGGCAGTCAAAAAGTAATGTTACATCAGGACATATTAAAGCAGCTAAATAGAAATGTAATATTTCAGGTGAGTAAGACAGGATTTTAACCTATGTCAATTGGAAGGGTTGGTCAACTAAGAAAGTGTGGAAAAAACAACCACAAACACAAAACTGGCAGGAGTTATCGATGCATTTCCTAAGTCTTTTTTTCCCTTTTTGCACCACTGGAGATGGAACCCAGGGCCTTGTACTCTAGGTATGCACTCTACTGAGCCCCAGAAAGTAAGTTTTAATATCAAACTTCTGGTATTTACAATCACATATCAAAATTACCCCCAAGGAGGTGGGGGTCCCAGGACAATAGCCACATCACTGGTGCATGCTCAGTCCTAATGGCAAATGCACCTCCACTGTGGGATCAAAACAGCACTTATCACTGAGATAATTCTAAACATGAGCTAATCCAAACCCAACTTCCCTTACCAAGATTCTCACTTAATTGCAAAGATATGACCATGGGGAGGGAATCCCCTGTGGCCAAGATTTTTCATGGTAAATCAACACAGTACTCAGCCAACCTTCTAAAGGGCAAAAAACAAATAAACAAAACCGAGGAATATTCTGAAATGGCCACAGGGATCATATTTAAAAGACAAACAAAAATATTCAAGTAAATTTATGGGTTTTTAATCCATACAAAGCACATATAACATAAACAAGGTGGTATACAATACAAACTTACTTTCTGGCTTCTATCCTTGCTTCAGAATCAGCATCATGTATTCCCTTCTTTATTGTTTCTGCTAATACTGATATGTGTCTAGACATTTAGAAAAGAAAGCAATGACAGTTATAAACATAAGGTTGTGTAGAAGGCTTGTGAATCAACTTCAGAACAGCCATGTGGGATGTGGAGCCTTCGCTGCAAGGCCAGTCACTGCCCCACAGCTCCAAGGGTGAGAATGCTCCTCAGGGCTTAACTTCCTATCCTGGCTCAGTACCTCTTCACTCCAACCCCACCTAGGGAAACAGATGGTGCTACTCTCTTCTGTGAGTTTTTAAATCTCAGGTGACTTTTTTTAGTTCATTATTTATTTAGTTCAATCTTTTATAAACCCAAACAATAAAATCCTGACTTTCTATGGCCAGTTTCTACAGAATTACAATGAGATGATAATAATAATCTCAACATAAGGAGGCTTTTGCATATTTCCAGAGTGAAATAATATTTATTTCAAGTTCTGCTATCATTTAATATGATTAGTTTTTGTTTGTTTCTGTTTTTAAGGGATCAGGTCTCTCAATGCTGCCCAGGTTGGCCTTGAACTCAAAATCCTCCTGTGTTAGCTTCCCAAGTAGCTGGGGGTACAGGTATGTGCCACTGTATTTGCCTTAACATAAATAATCTTTAAAATTACTTAACCATTTCATTACATAAATTTCCTTTAGGTATATTTTACCCTAAGAAGAAATTAGTGACAAGCCTCACAAAGTTACAGCATTTGAGATAAGCCACATGAGTGGAATGAACAGTTTAAGATGTTCATGGAACAAAGACAGTGAGCGATTTTCCCAGCCATTCAAAGTCCTTGCCTCAGTCTTTTGACAAACACTTAGGAGTCATCTATTAAGTACAGGGTGGAGAGGTGAACAAATACATGAAGTTACATCTGAAGCCCTTGGGTTTCTCTGTTCTGCTCACCTGACACATTAAATCGCTCACTTCACTCTCCACCTCTAAGTCCTAAAGCCATGAACCAATAAAGAAGATGTAATGTCCAAGAGATTAAGGGTTAATAAAGTACTAGAAAAGGTATGTGACTTTCTTTTATATTCAAAGTATTTCCAGATGAAGTTTTCTAGCAGGCTTGGCTTTGTTTTATCTCTGACTGCTGCAGCTATTATGGAATTTCTAATACTTAAAATTCCATTATTTGTCCACTATTTACTATCCTTTAAAGCTCTTCACAAAGTACATAATACACTGTGAAAAAGCAACTGTGGCAAGCTATCATCTATTGTCTCCAAATTAACTCAGCATGACAGGCACCTAAAATTGACAGGAAGTAAGAATGTCAAAGAAGGACTCTCAAAATTAAGACATGCTTCTTGAAAAATTCTGCCACAATCCTACTTTTGAATTATGATGAATGGAAGTCACCATACATGGGCCTGAATAAGAACAACTGCTGATATATGCAAAGGAAGAAAAAAAAGGAGTACTCTAAATGAGGGATGCTCCTTTAAGCATAGCAGAGTTACAGACAGCCAGCTGAAAGCAGCTTAAAACCTTTCCTTCTAGGATCTGGCAGGCATATCAAGCAGCAGGACCGGCATCAGTAAAGAGTGACTCTTGGCTCTGCAGCTGTCTGCACACTAATTATTTCCCGGCACACTAATATTTCAATCATTGACATTCACTAAAAAGTTCTGCAAATGTTATATGACTCACATCAGCAGCAACAGTCATGGCCAAGCAAACAAATGCTTAGATGCTTTCATTTCTTAACCAAGGTGGGCAGGCTACTCGCTGGGGGATTCAATCTCAAAACTCAATGGAGAGAAGAAACAGCTTCAAATCAGATGTGCTCACCTTTCCAGTGAATGTGTCTGCCACTCTTGTAAAAGCAAATCTAAAAATTCAAAACAGCGCCTGGAAAGTTAAGAAATATACCACTTAGTAATATATATGTTAGTCAAAATAAAAAAGTGACTTTTTGAGTGATTCCATACTACTTCTTATGATGGTTTTCTTTAATTTTTATTAGTAAGACAAAAATGGAACATAAAGAAGAATCAGAACTCACTAAAAGTCAAAGCAGATGAAAGTGAGAAGGCACAGGTAGTGGTCAAGGGGCAAGAGGTCAGGAGATCTGAGTTTCTGGGTTTCAAGGCAACATTACTAAAAGGGTCTATCATCATCACTTGTTTTTCTATTATCCTAATATATTAATACAGAGCGTGCACATGCACAAAAGATTAACATATGTTACTGAATCAGGGAATTGCTTTTTTCACTAATTTTACAGAATCCTCACACACACAAAAAGTAGAAAATATTTTGGAAAACCAAGTGTTCTCCAAATTTTCCTGTTAAGGACCCAACTAGTGCTTAAAATGAATTTTCTATAGCTACTCGGCAGCTTTCTATCCATAAATCCTTCCATATCCTTTTTGAAGACTTTTCATTATTGTGGTCTTTCTTGGTCTGCTTTACATCGCAAAAATGATTCCTGCCTCATTTTCTTTGGGTTACACACCAGTTTGTGTCCTATATCCATAATTTCCTTCTTCTGACTTCCTATCGTTGTGCAAGAAAATTATAATAGTCCTAATACCCACCCCAGGAAACACAAATAGCTGGTATTCTTTCTATAATGAAATAACTAGACTTTCTTTCCCATGATCCTCCCAATTCAGCTTATAATCCAGACAATTAACCAGTCCATTAGTCTTCAAGCATCCCTAACCCTATGCCACGTGATACAGATACAAGTATACCCAAGACACAGTCTAGAAAGCAAGAGCAACAAGCAGCAGTTCCCAGGCTCCAGGAGCAGAGAGACTCTAGCAGCACTCAGGGGAGCCATGAGCCTGGGTTGCAATGTAGTGTGAGAGCTGGTGAAGGACAGGATGCTGAACTTTGCCCACATCCTTTCCTCACTGTCATTTTCCTATTTCTGACCCAACCCAGACCACATTGATTCTTCTACTTCCATCCCCTTATCCAGGCCATTTCCTAGTCTGAATTTTTCTTGTCTGTTTTCTTCTAGTCCTTCCTATTCATTTTTCAAAAAGGACCTCAGTTTATGATTCATCTATGAAGGTTCTCAGGAAACTTCATATTATCCAGCTTCAATCGCCAGCCTATGCAAACTCTTAATCCACAATATATACACTATCACTCACTCTTACATCAGATGTCATTGTTTTTAATCTCAAATTCACAGAAATCAAACTTCAGTTATCAGGTGCTAGGGAAGTGGGGAATTGGGGAGCTACTGATCACACAACAAAAATTTTCATCTAAGAAGAAAAAGCTTTAAGAGATCTATTGTACATCATGGTAACCCTAGTTAATAACAATATATTGCATACTTAAAATTGCCACACATAATTTTAAAATTTGCTCACCATATAAACCAAATACATGGGGTAATACATATGTTAAGTATTTGACTTAGTCATTCCACAGTGTTATCAAACACATCACCTTGTACACTATAAATATATATAGTTTCTATATGCCAGTTAACAAAAATAGACTGACACTGGCCCACATCATGCTTAGGAGGGTTTCCTACCCAGAGATGATGGTAGGAAGAAGGTGACTCCCCAGGAAAGGAAGCAAACAGGCAGGTAAGGTAAGCTAGCTCTACACCTTGGAGTAAAGGACTCTTTCACTGGGCTGGGATCTAGAAATAGAGCTATGAGAATGAGGCCAAAATGTTGCTGCTCAGGCTTGCCTTTAATGTATCCAGCAAGCCTCCTGAGAGGGTCCACTGATAGGCCTAGTGTTGGTTATGAATTCCCTAAAAACCTACGTGTAACTACATCTGGCTAGCAAGATGTTCCATAGATATTAACATGACTCAAAAGTCAAGAATTGACAACCTGAGCTAGAAGAACAAAGTCCTGACTCTTCAGATGTTGTCTAATGCAGCTCACCAGGACACATGACAAGTACTTGGGAACAAATATTTGCCTGTAGTATCTTCTGGGTATACCTCTTAAATCTACACAGCAGAGCAAGTGTCTGGGATTGGTATCAGGATTCAGAATCCCCAAATCACTATCAGATGGTAGAAACAACACATACCTCCTCCTAACTATGTTCACATATAACTATAGCCACTGGTGTGTGTGGTATTTATTTTTTTGATTTATTTTATTTTTTATTTTGGGGCATGCACATTTGCTCAGGAAGTGAAGCAGACCAATAACAAATACAGCATCAGGAAAAAGTACAGAGGGGTCTTTTCTTCTCTTTTTGTCACTACCCCCAAACACGCACACTTACCCACCCACACACCCACACCCACTCACCCACACACACACACACACCCACCCACACACACACACACTACAGGTTAGTCAACTTCTATTCCCAAAATATTTAGATTGTGATCTTTCAATTCAAAGCATTTATTGAAGGATCTTAAATAATATTAAATATTTCAAATATGAAAGTTTATATCCATAGAAGATTTTAGAGTTTGTGTTGATTTCTAAGCAATTAAAAAATAATTAGGAAGCACTTTAAAAATTTACCTTCTAACTGCGACCGACTTAGAGGTACAGTTGCTTGTTATGACAGGTATTAACCTAGGGATGTGTGTGTGCTGTGGAGAAGAACAAAACACAGGTGGAACACTTGCAATACAAAAACAGAACAAAACACAACTAAGAGAAATGCTTACTTACTAACTAGAATTAAAATGTCATTAAATTTCTCTGCAATGTCAAATGTTACTACAGTATTTACGGACAAAGAAGAGACAACATGAAATATATGTCAGTCTAAAATCAAAGGCGTCGCTGGTATGAAGTCTAAGTTGTCTTAGTAGGTCAAAAAGGAGTCATCACACCGAAGTATGCTGACACTATTTCAGCGTAAATGTACAGCAACAGCTTTGTGTTTAGTATTTGAAGTAGGCAGTATAAGCAAGAACAGGGAGAACTAAACATAGTACAAAACAGCCCACAATAATAAAGAAGATTCAGAATAGGTTTTAGTCAGCATCAATAAGCCCCGAAGTTTTAAGAGTTTTCTCTGGGGAAAATGGAAGGTGACATAGGACATTTTACCTTAAGTTTCAGCAAAAGAGTGGTATTTATCAAAAATCTGTACAAACATTACTTAGATAGTCAAATAAGTGCCTAGAACAGTGTGGTGACCTATGTTTGCCACGTGTGCTGCAGTGGGCTGTGTGTATCACTGAAAGTTCTAAAAGGTTTGCCATCACTGGCCTACAAACTTAACTGAAGAGATGATTTTGTTTCTGTGCTTATGAGTAATTAATTTTAAAAGTTTGGATAAGTAGTAAAATTATAAGCATAATATATAACACAGAAAGAACAGAATTATGAAGTGGTATCAGGGACATAAGAACAGAATAAGCCCAGAAGTAGGTGCAGCTGTTCAGATATTTAAAACCAAGGAGGGGTGCATCAACAGCCAGCATCTCAGTGACTGCATATCCACAGTTCACAATGTAGATGGTGAAAAGCTCAATGTACTACAATTACATGGGAGAAAAGTCAATTTCGGAGGTAAAACATGACTGCTATAATAGATAATCACTGTAATGAGAAATGTCTCTACTGTGTATCCTGCTGTCAATATTTACCAAGTGCTTATTTTACATATGGCTATATAACATACTTACCCGAATGATTAACCTAATAGCTACAACACCCGAAGTGGCCATAATTTTGGCACTGTTTGGAATTAAATTAAAGATAGTTGGCATAATGGCTTCAGCTCCGTGGTCAAACTTATTGCCCAGAACCGATGACAAATGCCTACAATAAGAAATGAATACAGGTTTGTAGCTATATTTCCCATAAACAGTGAAGTATATAAAACTCTTAACATTGAGCACCCTCATGCTGTTATCAACAGATAAAAGACTAAAGTAAAATACTTTAAAAGTTAATTTTAAAATGTGCATGTAGGTAGTTTGGCAAATAGTCATTAGCTCAAGAAAGCTTTCTTAATCATTTCCAACCAAGCCTTAAAATAGCAAACAAAATAAAACAACACCCAAGCAAACAAACAAAAAAACTCCCAAACCCCTAAAATGGTCATATACTAGTAATAAAGATGAAAAACTGTCAAGTGGGGAGGTACATGTCTGTTATTCCAGCTGCTCAAGAGGCTGAGGCGGAAGGATCACAAGTTAAAGGTCAGTCTGGTCAACTTAGTGAGACCGTGTCTCAAACAAAGTAATAAAACGGGCTGGGAATGTAGCTCAGCAGTAGATGGTTTGCACAATGCCTGGGTTAATCCCTATTAACTCCTCTGCACCCCCCAAAAAAGAAAAAGAAACTTCCTTGTGTCCCTTTTCATTTTTAATATAAAATATTTCTTTCTGCTTTAATATTTGCTGCCCCCAAAACTTTAGATAGCTGTATGCTGCTGTTCCTTTGATATTAGCTATGATAGCTAGGATTAAACAGTATTGTAATACCTGTCTTTCTAATTTAATACTTATAGAACTCTTCCAGAAACAAACATTCTGATAATCACATAGCATCCTATCAACAAAAATCAATGAAAAATCTGAGAAACAATTCTATAAAATATCATTTTTTCATACTACTGCATGGTGACAATGGGACATGCTGCAGTCCTTACCCCAATGTGATACACGTCTCACGCACTACCTGAGACCGCAGATCCTTAGCTGAGAGTTTAAAGGCTCCGTCCAAAAGACGCAAATGTTGAAAGAAGTTATCATACTCAGCGGCACCAGCCAAAAGTAAAGATCTAATCTTTTTTAGCTAATGGGATAAAGATAAGCGAAGATAAACAAAACACAATTCTTGACACAGACTATACAAAGCAACACAAGTCAAAAATATGAGATCAATATTACTGTTCAACTGATACAGAAATAGTTTTCCAGAAGAATTCAGTAAGTTACATATTACCAACTACCTAGTATGCCAAACAAATCTACATATCTCAACTAAGATGAAATACATTTTAAAATGTAGTGCCTGTGATAAATGTAGTTTCTATAAGATGTGTTTTCTTAAGCTGGAAATATTTTAGTATATTTATAGATTCTATGATACTAATGGTAACTACCTAAAAACCATTATGGATTGCAAAAATCCCTATGTTTACTGTACCCCACATCCTATTCCGACTGCATTTAATAAATTTTTAAAAAGAAGCATTCCTTCAGTATTTCTATATTATCCTCCACTGCAACACTATAAACTGGCTAATTTGAATCAAAAACAGAATGCAATAGGGATTTTACCACTTCCTCTCATTGACCAGCCAGTGTAAATAGCTTCCTCAGCTAAGACATGCTCATTTAGTGTTTAGCTCACATGTTTTCTTTCATTTATCTACTTCTAAAAACAGAGGAGACACCACTTTTTAGGTGACTGATATGAAGAATAAAAATAATATTTGGAATATACACTGAAAAGGTCACTGTACTGGCCAAGGGTCACACAATTAAATCTTCACTACAGCAAAAGAGTGGAGGCCATCACCAGCCATGCCACAGGTAGGTCTTACTTAAGATAACAAGGGTACATAAACAGGTTAAGTTGTCATGTTTGAAAAATACAAGTACAAGCAAAGTGCTCTACTAAAAAGGAAAAGCATAAAAATACCTACTACTTAAAACTCATTAGAGTTAGCCTCCACTTTCATAAAATATGTAATATCTAACGAAAATACAATTACATGCAATCAAGAGCTTACAGCGTTTACTCTCTGCTCCCAGTCATGCTTGTCATCAGATAGTATTTCCCTAATTTTGTTTATGGATTCCTCAAGGTCTCGGCTGGAATAAATCTGTAAGGAAAATTAATATATGATCAATATAAGACAATGTGCATAATAAAGATCATTTCTTAAATAACTACCTAGAATGTCCTTCCAGAACATGAGAATATCGTAAAAAGAAATTATTCTAACTTTGCGAAGAACCTATGAGAAAACATCTGAGCAGGTTTGTCTCAGAGCTCCTTTCTCACTATAAATATGCAGCCACTAGCCACTAGCCAGGTATGAGTAACTTTACTTTAAACACAGCTCTACTCTAAGTGTAAGAGAGGATTTCACATACAACTTCAGGGCAACGGTGATACATAAGTAATTTATCAACTGTGGCACTGCTTATAACATTATACTTGTAATTTTAGACGCTTTCAAATTTACTCCCTCACATCCCCACATCCTGACACACGCTGGAAAGGAAGGGAAGGCGCGACAAGCAATGAAGGATGCCTGAGCCCATGGTGCCTGGTGCCTGACTGATGCACACATGGCACCCAAGGGGGCAAGCTTGTATGCAACAGCGAGCGCTAGAGGATCCTCAACACAATCGACAGGCCGAGAAAAAGCACTGGCCCCAGTCAACAGAAACAGATACCGAGGAACAGAGTAGTCCAAAATGTACTACATAATCTTTGCTTCACAGTTAAACTACACATAAACTATGCTTTTACCACACCATGCTCTATAGTTTTCCAGATACCAGAATTCTTCAAATTTATAATTGTTTTTCTTTAAAAAATTCATTAGAAGTGTTTTTTTATTCTCTCATCTAACCTAATCATCTATTTTTCTTTCATATGACCTGATCAACACAAAACAAAAGCAACAATACAAGAGCAATCAATTTCTTTCCTGTTCTTACCAGAAGATAACCTCGGGCTTTGACTTTCAGCCTTCGTTTCAGCCATTTAAAAGGTTCCAACATTTTCTAATCTGTGTATCAAATCTCTTATAATCTTGATGGTTTTAAAATTACCAAACCCAGTACAGGATTCGATATAGGGCAGTATCACAGTGTTGCTGTGTCCCCTACAGACCCATGTGTGGGAGCCTAGTCCTCACGGTGGTGCTACGGGAAGGTACTGGAACCTTTAGGAGGTGGGGCACAGTGAGAGGGCACTGGGTCCCTGGAGTGGCCCTCAGGAGGCAGTTTTCAGAACAAAGTTCTAGTCTGGCCCCACGCTCTGTGTAACATGTATGTACTCTCCCCACTCCCCATAAAACAGGCAATCACTTGTTCGCTCTCATTACTGTCAGCCATCATGCACTGAAGTAATGCAGTCAAGGGGCTGCCCTCCCTAAGCCTTAGCTTAGGACTCTGAATCTTCCAAAGGTGAGCTATACTCACATATAGCTATTTCTTTATAAAGTTAGTTGCCACAGGTATTTCACTGTAGTAAAGCTAATACAGACATGTTTTAAAAATGAAATTTGAAAAATGTTTCGGCCCTGCTTTTAATCCTACTCAATTATTCTCACCTGTACTACAGGGACATCATCAAATGCTTTAATAAAGTCTTCTTCATCAACAGCACCAGCACCTTCTTTTGCAGCTGTAAAATATATTAATTTTTACAACACAGACAATTTTACATAGATGTATCAAAACATACATTACTAAAGTTTGAATATACACAGCTAAAATTACATTTTGGAAGATTTAGAATCTTTTTAAATACTTCACATAGATTTAGGTACAGCATGGAACTAACAAATGCTACTGATTTGATAACAAGATGAAGTATCGTCATTGTGCAATGCTAGGTACTGAGCTCAAGGTCACTTAGACTACTTTTTTTTGAGACAGGGTCTCCCTGTGTAGTTCAGGTTGTCCTTGAATTCACTATGTATCCCATGATGACTTTGAACTTGAGGCGATCCTCCTGCCTCAGCCTCGTGAGTGCGGGAATTACAGGTGTGCACCACCACCTTCCTGGCTTACTTAGACTACTTTTTAAAGCACAGTTTGAATTTTAAAAGAGTTAGGTGATATATATTAATAAAGATTACTAATAAACATGTAACAGAAAATTTAATTTTAAGGGATTAGATTATGCTTACTGGGAATTCACCATACTACACTTGTGAGCATTCAAACAAGATTTAAAGAATTTCAGTTTCATACTAACTTTATACAAGTGGTGACTGAATGTTTAAATTTTGAAACATTGTAATAAAAGACACATTGACAAAAATGATGAGGTAATATGGTCAAGAGGATTAATGGCAACATGTCTTTTACTGTAATGAATCTTAAACATTCACCACATGTTTTGATTACACCTTATTGTTCAAATGTTTATGGCAATTTCTGTCACATAAAAACCTTGCAGCATGTCCTCATTTACAGAATCTGGCACCACATGACTGCTGGCTCTTCTTCAAAGTCAAAGTGATGAAAAGTAAATGTTTTGAATTGATTCAGGACACACTGGGGCAGCCCTGACAGTGCAGCTAAAGACGTGAGAAAGGGTTTCCAGAAATGCTTCAGAAAGTGGCAAGAGTTGACAGGAGAAGTGTGTTTGAAGTAAGGAGAGTATTCCGAGAGATTAAGAGCAATGGGTCTTTCATTGTGATTTTTCTGAAATTCAAATAGTCACAGTATTTTTTTAATCATACTTTGTAGTAGTTTCAAAGCATTTCTATTTCCTCAAACTTGTAACAATTTTATTTTCCTTTTTTTTAGTTTTTTGAGACAGGGTCTCACTTTATAGTACAGGCTGGCCCTGAACTATGTAGCTCAGGCTGGCCTCGAACTCGTGGCAATCCTCCTGCCTCTGCCTTCCGAGTGCTGGGATTATAGTTATGAGCTGTAACTTAATTTTGATTTAAGCATCACTTACAACTTTCCTCTACAAAACTATCCTAAGATGCTTTGTGTATTTAAAAGTGAATTGCTTATGATTATGATGATGTGGAAGTGGAAGTGAAGGAGAAAAAAGGTATATATTTAAAATGGTCATGCTGTAACTTTAGAATGAGGCAGACATTCAGTCCTATTCTGGCTTTGCCTTTCCTGTGTGGCCTTAGGTCAATTAATTCATTTTTCTGAGTTTATTTCTTAATCGGTAATAAAAGAATACAATAATATACATTTGTTGGGTGGTTGCACAAATGTTATGATATAGTGTATATAAATGCTGTAGCATAATTCTATTGCTTAGTATATGCTCAGTTAATTGCTGTTGTTTTCATTGTTTTTGGTCAGAAGACAGTACGGAATATGTGAAATGAACTTGCTGATTCATACAATAGATGGATAGATAGATAGATAGATAGATGTGAATTGCTGGGCTGGGGATTTAGCTCAGTGGTTCTGCCCCCTGCCTCCCAAGTGCAAGGTCCCGAGTTCAATTCCTAGTATAAAAAAAAAAAAAAAAAAAGTGAATTGCTATCATTAAGAGAAAAGTTATACCTCTTTGCTAACATGACTATACCTCACACATGAAAATCAACTGACATTTTATCAGATTTGTGTTTTAGAATGTCAGCTTTTAAACTGGTATCTATGGCTATCCCTCTCAAAGCCCTACTAGTGATTGCCCTGATTAGCCTGACTACTTTTCTAAAAGCTTCTTACCAGAAGCTTTACCAAAACATCTGTCTGGTGTTTAAGGTCCAGATGGACCTCCTAGACAGAGAAGCGCTTTAAAGACAATTCCAGGTGGTGGCATAGCTCTTGATGAAGACTGCTCATTGTACTGACTATAAAGGTACAACAGCCACACAATGGAATGCAGTGCCCCACATCCTCGGGTTTGTTTCAGCATAAACACTGGAACCCACTGAGCAGACAGGTCCTGAGCACTTCCACCCTCTCTGTTAGGCACTGCACCCCACCATCCACGTATGTACCTGCATATGGAAAGAGGACGCAAAGGCCAACAATCCTCTCAAGGCCAAGGGACTTGATAAGCACAAGGACAGCAAGAAAGTCATGACTATGATATTAAACACAACAAGAAAAGGGTGAATGAAGGGCTGAGCGGCAGACAGGACTGGTATCTCTGCACAGGTGACCTGGCAGAGACTTCTGAATGGGGGAAGAAAGCAGGGCTCTGCTCTTACAGAAATTCTCTAAGCCTGAGCCAGGGATTTAAGCCTGAGCTCAGTGGTGCCACATCTGCCTTGAAATTCTCTAAGCCTGTTTGTGGAAATAATGTTGCCTAAGGACAAATTGAGAAGGAAATTTAGAAAGATTGTTCAGTCATTAAGAGGAACAGATCTGATGCATGCTATAAGGTAGATGAAATACTGAAAACGTTCCTTTTAAAACGGTTAATTTTATATACATTTAAGCTCAAAACAAAATAATTATTTTTTTTAAATGCACCCAAAAAGTTAAGAACTGAGAACAACAAACATAACAAGCAAAGCAATGCTTCCCTGCTTTTGCTGGGCCCATGGTAAATACTCTGCCAGAAGCTCAGCCCTCTAAGGCAGAGAGAGGCAAGTGAGATGGATGGAGGAGGTCCAGGCTCCTTGCTGACCTAGGCAACACACACTGGTATTCCAGGGCTGGTTAGGAAACTAGGAAAGAATAAGAATCTGAAATCTAGGGAAGACTGTAAGGAGGCCCTCCAGAGAATGCTGATCCTGTGTAGCCTTCACTCAGCTCATTCAGCTTTGCTGGTTCTTTGGCTTGCTGGATTCCTACCCAGCTTCCCCCCAGCACTGAGCCCTGATCAAAAGCCCACTGGACATTGTGGTAAAAGCACAGACCATATAATTTTTTAGAGGTAAAAAGGGAACCTGCATGTATGCATAAAATCTGAGAGCAAAATGAGAAATGTACATAGCAATAAGTCAGAATGACTAAACTAGAGATGACATTTATGGAACAAATCTTCGCAAATCAACTTTCAGAGCTTGGGACACCTAATAGTCTATCATATGAATTTAATATCCATGCTGGTCTTGTGAGGAATAATGCTACCTATAAAAACAAAAATTATTTTAAAGACAGAAGATGCAATCTGACTTCTAGATATTCTCAGTCTCAGAAATCAGAAATTGGCTACAAGACCACCATACAGGTTTCCAGCAGGCTAGATCAAGACTGAACAACGCCATCAGGTGTACTTTGGCTCTCTGTCTCACAGCTATGCTTTCCTCTGTGTTGGCTTTGTTCTCCTACAGCCTGCTTCACCAGAGTGTAGCAAAGTTCCACACAGTTCTCAATCTTACATCCTACCTGTTTATCAGCCTCAATGGTACAACAGCAATTCAATTAAAGACATCAAGCAGCAATATGCTGTATCTGGGGCTAATTCACTCCTGAGGGGCACTGCAGACAAGAACCATGCAGATCTGGCCCCAGAATACCACACAGGGCTTAGACTTACCTGAAGACTTGGATCCAAGAGCAGATGACCCAAGCCGGCGGCTGGTCCCCATTCCAATCTTTCTCCGGGAGCTTGCTGGGGCCTTGGATGATGAAGAACTGGCAGAAGAAGGTCTATTCCCATCCACGGAATCTTCATCATCAAAATTTTTATCTGAATAGTAAGCACAGATGTCATTAGAGAGAGAGACAGAAAGAGATACAGAGAGAACTTTTTTCACTTATACAGAAAATAACACTAGACTTAGAGACAAATCCACTTTTAGAATCCAAGGTATCTGACCGGGGTCTGGAAGCCTCAGGTTAAATCCATCATGCAGCTACTAAGATCATGTCTGCCCTTTCGTTTATCTAGAATGCCCTCCCACTCCAATTCAAAAAAATATTTCGAACTGTGTTTCATGTATTTTTAAATAATATCTGAGCCTGTGTATCATCTTGGAATACTGCTTGCTTCAAATATGACCTTTCTTTCATTACCAAATATTTTTATAAACACTATTTAAGGCACTTCAGAATTAGAAAATGCCACAACTGAAACACTCATTGTTAGATATTTGGAATGCTTCTGATATCCTTAAAAATAATCCTAAAATAATCACCTTTCTACATGTATTTTACTTTTGTTAAAATTTCAGTTTTAAGAAAGAAATCCTTGGAAGCAATGTTCCCTGTGTCAAAAGTATCTAATATTTACTGCAAATATATCTACAAAGAGGTACATTTTTCCTAGAAATTAAAAGAAGTACCCATTTTACCACATCCTTACCAACACTGAGTTATCATTTTTAAACTCCAGCCAATTTAACTCCCACCAAAAAAAAAAATGCTTCTTCTTCGTTACGTTTCTCTTTTAGTAAGTGGAACATTTTTTCACAGGTGCATTAACTTTTAAATAGCAGTGGGTCCTATCAGTACTCTATTCTTCAAGTTGTATTAAAAGTAAAAAGAAGCACTTCTTAGTTCTCAGAAATCAACATGATGCTTAATACCAAATAACAAGGGCTTATCTACCAAGTGTGAGTTATTCAGGAGGCTAAAAAAACTTGAAGTAATTAAAAACAAACAAAAAATCACATCTGTAGCAGGCAATATTAATAATTTCTGAAAAGGGATTAGATCATTACTAACAGGTCTGAAGAAAAATTTTAACCAAAAAAGAAAACCAGCAATAGATATGACTACCACTGTTTTCCTGATCTGATTGCTTCCTACCTGCACTATCAACAACCAAATCTTGGGTTCACTCATGGCCCCATAGCTCACCAACAACGCATTTCAAACTGCATGGCTTATTTTATTCACTGCGGGAGGGAGAGGGAAACACAGCTTTACAAACCCACATGCTTATGCAAAGTGCCTTTAATTAGGTTCCAAGTAGGTTCCAAGATTGTCTTATCCTGCTTCAACTTGCTTCATTTAACCCATACATCAGTTTTGCTGGTTTATAATGTAGTGTTCTACTAGCATACAATACAGTTCCATGAGGATTTAGAAGGTGAGTCATAACCTGAAGACCACATTTAGCAGGCCTTCCCAAGAGTAAAACTGAGATCCAATGTAAAAGACAGGTATGAGACAAAGGAGAGGTCACCAGTGAGTACGCCAGCATTAGCAGTGACAAGATCTGGTCTCAGCCTATTTGTCCTATGAGGCGCTGTAAGAGCACCTAAGCCAAGCCTCTGACGTTAGGCCACCATATTACCTAATTCTAATCATTATCCTGCTTTCAGCAGGAAGAGTTCCAATCTGTGGGAAGAAAATGAACAGGGAAGATGAGAACACTATTTACTTCACTCAAAAATTAATGTTAATAAAGCCTGGTTTAGTCCTCTAACATGCCACAGAGGCATGCCATAAAAATTGTATTCAGTGACTTAAGAATCAACTTCCAAAAATTTTAATAGATCCTTAGGGTTTCTGCTTGCAAAAATATGGAATAGCAAACACCAGACTTTAACTGCTTCTAGTAAATAGCTAGAAAATCAGCTATAATATATAATATAGCTGCAGCTATTTGACAATGGGTATTGCAGAACTTTGATCCTGAAAGGAAATTAATAAAGCTCTACAGCTATTCAACTTTGGGTCAAGCACAGGGAAAGGAAACCCAAGTTAAACTTATGATAGCCTTCCAAATTGAGAAAATGAAAAACAGTTGAGAGAGGCTGAGATGCACAGAGATGACAGAAAAGAGTTCTAGCAAAAAGGAGGCTATACATTAAGAAAACTTCAAAAATGTGCCAAGTTCCAGACCTTACACAAGCAGAAAAAAAAAAAAAAAAAAAAAAAGCACCAGGAAAGTATACATTGAACAACTCCCAAAGTTTACACAAAATAAGCATATGTTCAGGATTCAGTTAGCACAGTGAAACTGATAAGGAAATAATGCACAACAGGGTAGGCCGCTGTCTGTTGCCTCCCCGCAGACCTTTTTCCACAGGATTTTCTGTTCAAGCAATAACTAAGCTGCAGGATGTTCACACCAGATGTTTCAGGAATGTTCTGTTAACTCCACCCTTTTGCTGCCATGAGTATGCTCGCCTGGTACAGGTTTCAGGAACGTTCCATAACTCCTGCCTCCCACTTCTGTGAGCACCCTTGCCCGGTATGTGGGCCCACCCCAAGACCCCATAGATCTCTATATAAGACTGCTTCCATTTCCGATCCGGGCCCAGACTTTGGAGCATGAACTCCTCAGACCTCACCAGCATAATAAGGGTTTCCTCCATCTCTCTGTGTGCTGCCCTCAGCTTCTTTGTCTCCAGAGACCTTTGGAGGGCAGGGACACAGAGGTGAGGCACTTTGCTGTAACAGAATGTTTTTTGTGAATCCCCCAAGATATCTGAGACTCCAGTGAGGCCAGGCCTTTCTAGGGTCAAGAATACATTAAAAATGTCCTATCAGAGCTTAAAAATGGGCCTCAAAGGGATTAGACAGATCTGCACAGCAATAAAATGTATTTAATATTAAGCACCGAAATAAAATAGGCTGATAAAAGTAAATAAAAGAAATAAAATCTTACAGACCCATCACAGGTTAATACTACATAGTCTAACACACACGAAACTGCACTCCCAACATGACTGGGAGGAGAGTGGGCACAGAAAAAGACTTAGACATGATGGCCAAAATCTTTCCAAATTTTATGTAAACTAGGAACCCATGTATCCAGGAAGCTAAAACATCAAGCAAGACACAAACAATGAAAAACATATTGTGGTACATTATCATCAGACTGCTCAAAACCAGAGAAAAGCAGTCACGGGAAAAAAGACACATCACATACATATTACATATAAAAGGTCAAACATAGAAATGACAGTAGACTCCATCAAAAATCCTTTAAGTCAGAAGATAATGGAATTACATCATTTAAAAAATGAAAAGTATTAACCTAATAGTCTGTATCCAGTAATGATACATTTCAAGAATAAAGGCAAAATAATAATTATTCAGATAAATAATTTGTCACCAACAGACCTGAGCTTTAAAAAAAATGTTACGGAAGATCTACAGGCAAAAGAAAAATGGTACCAATTGGAACCATGGATTTACACAAAGGAAGGAAGAGCAATAGAGATAACATGTGGATAAATACAAAACTTTTCCCTCATACTTTATCCCCCCATATTTTCATTTCTCTAAAAAAAATTGTTTCAAGCTAAAATAGAGCACCCAAATGTTTACTTTTCATTCTATTTATATTCTTGTGTTCTGGGCAGATAACTTGGTGGCCAGAGAAATCATGAGGGGGTTATCTGTGCTGCTGTACTAGATGTCACACAAAAAATGACAGGGGAGACAAGGGATGAAGAAAACAGAAGTGGTTCCATTTCTGTCCTCAGAAAGAGTACATTTTGGGAAGTTAATGTACTTTCCCCAAGACTGAAGATATCACATTAATCAAACTGCAACGAGAAGGCAGACCTCTCCCAGTTAATATCTGAATGGATATCCTTCTCAAGGAACAGAAGAAGAAAAAAGCCTATTAAGCAGCAGACATAGGGTCCTACTTGGTCATTTTATTTATTTACCCCTTGGAAACAAATCTAACAAGCATACTTATCTGATTTCCTAAGCAGATTAGAAGCAACTAATTATAGGGCTAGTGAGGGGGAACACAAGAGTTAAGCAAAGTGATAGTAATAAGAAGTGACAGTTTAAAGCCTGATCACTAAATAGAAACTATGAAAAGCAAGCACACATACAGAAAAGCCTGCAAACCCAACTTGCTTAGAATGCATGACAGTACAAGGATCAATTTAGTGACAGCTATGCAATTTAACATCACAGAAGTTGGTGCTTGTAAGAATGACCCTGCACCTTCAACATGAGATGCAATTATTTTTCATGTAACCTGTATACTAATGAAAAAGAGTAATTCATATTTCCTCTCCGAATTGGAAATTCAGGGAAAAGAGTATTTTTAGTTTCCAGATTAACAACTAGACACATTGTTTTAAATTTAGGGATACTTCACCTGAAAAGAGGATAAAATACAATGGAGGCTATGGTTTTAAAATGTGTGTAACCTATTGTCAGAGTTTAGCCTAGATTTCCAAGGTGTTTTGGACACCCCCAAATCGAACCAAATTAAAAGGGAGACTGGGTCATCAGAAAGGAACCTAGTTTCTGTTAACCTGGAAATTCCCCTACCCAGAATGGGTTATTCCTTAACTGGGCAAATAAACCAGATCCGGGTGAAGTGGGTGCATAGCCTGCCCGGGATGGAGAGTCTCACAGCCTTGGGTTCTAACACATTTTAATATTTCTCTACTATATCAACGCACTTGTAACTTATCAGCCATTTAAATTCTCATTTTCTTCAGGCTTTTTAGCTACACCGGTATGTGTTAATAATATACATCTTCTTCTAGAGCAAGAACACAAAGACTGAAAATGAGTAGTTTTAACTACGCAAGCTTGTCCCATTATACTAGTTTAAATTTTATCACACAATACAACAACAAATGTTAAACACAGAAAAATCTTATAAAAGGATAAGTTCTCCCTGAGTCTAAAGAAATAATTCTGTCTTTAAGCACTGCTATCTTCCACTACCATTTCTTCCATTTGATTGGCAGGGAACAGAAACCTGCTGTAAGCTCGTCCAAGCCTTCAGTTCCCAGCCATCATCACCTTCTTTCATCTTCATAAAATCACCTTAGGACCCTGGGATTTAGCTCGGTGGTACCATCCTGCCTCACAAGTGCAAGGTCCTGAGTTCGATCCCCAGTACCAGAAAAAAGAGAAAGAAAAAAAAATCCTCCTTATAAAGGATTGTGACAAAACACCTAAAAAAGAATGACACTAGAATCTCATCCAACCCTCAATCACTCCACTGTTCGCAATCCCATTAAGACAGTGAAAGGAAAAAATAGTAGCAAAACAGCTTGCCTCAAAGAACTAATGACACAAAAGAAGTTTTAAAACCCAGCAAAGAGAATCCTTGGAAAAAACAAAAAGGCAAGTACAAACACAGTCATCCACAGACTTAGAAAGCAAACCAGCAGACTTGGAGAGCTGAATGTGTCCACGACTATAGTCTGGATACTGAGAGGCTGCAGAACCGGCCCCTTCAGAGCCAGCCCCTTCAGTGGCCTCTGCTGTGCAAGATGCTACAGAAGCCCCAGCCGAGCCCAGCTGCTTCAGAATGAAACTGTAATCAGACAGGTGAGGGAAAGAGACTACCTATAGGTTTCATTATGGAGGTAAAGACAGACTCCAAGCCTGGTGTCCGGAACTTGGAATTACAATTTGGGAAATTCAAATATTTGTTTATAAGTACCTACAAAAGATCCCAGAAACTAAAAAATACCTGCTCACTGCCAACTGCAGGAAGGCCTGGCCTGAGCTACAAGACAAGCCTTCCAAGGGGGGAGGAGATGCCTCACTGTCCAAAGGAAAGACAAGACTCCCTCCCTCTCTGCTTCTCTCCTTTGGGGCACTTTGGAGAGGACTGTGATATTCCTGACAGGCTTTCAGAGTCACCCACTCCTTGTTACTGAAACTTCCCTTCAAGGGAGAAAGTAGTAAAGCAGTCTAGTAACAAGGATATAATTCCCAAGAGGAGGATGCACAAAGCCAGAATAATAAGTACAAAGCTTGACTCTTCAAAAATATTCCAAGATTTCTTCCTGCTTCATCTTGTACGACTTTAGGCTTTGCAAAGGCTGTTTCTGCCATCTGCAAGTCTTGGAGCACTATCTGCCCAACACAACCCTCTATGTTCTGGAAAACACAGCCTACTGTTCTCTAAGATGCTGCCCAGCTCTGTCCACAAAGAACTGGTTGTACCCTTTTCTGTACTACATGCCACTCATGTACCATTTACTCCGTTATCACCCTGGAATTAGCCACCTACAGATCTGTGCTGTTTCTCTGTTCCTAGGGAAGGGACTACCTCATATTCTTGGTATTTCTCACACCTAGAACAGAGCCTGGGACCACACATAATAGGCATTCAAACATTTAATTCTATCAGTCAACACAAAAGAATGTAATTCTTTCCTTCATGTATCTTTTATAAAAGCTCTATTAACTTTTAAAAATATACCAGGTTTCATTAGATGATCTATTAGCTTGCTTTCCATTACCTTAACAAAATAACTGAGGCTAGGTACTTTATTAAGAAATAAGTTTATGCAGCTGGTAGCTGTTGGCCTCTGGGCAGGACCACAGTGGCTGCATCCTAGCATGGGGAATGGCACAGTGGTAAAAGTGTGTCCAAGTGACCACATGGCAAGAGAGGCAACCAGAGAGATAGGAGGAGACAGTCATTTTATAACCACTACTCTGGAAGGAAATACTCACTCAGAGACTTGATCGATCGCACGGACTTGAAGGTCCCACTGGCTCTCTCATCATTACACTGGGGACCGCTCTAGACTTCTGACACATTCATAAACATCAACTTTATACACACATTCACAAAAACGACATTTTCCCCCACTAACAATGTTTAGTAAATATTTTTTGTATTAATCAAATCTATTTAAAGGCTAATTTTATTATACTGTTAACACACAGTATGTATAATCAACTACCTATTAACAGCTCTACTATTTTCAATTTTGATATCGCTATAGTCAATATGTTTAAAAAATAACAAGAACTAAGTAACTGTTCTCATTAAAACCTCCTGACAGGGCCGGGGATTTAGCTCAGTGGTGCTACCGTCTCAAAAGCGCATAGACCCAAGTTTGATCCCCAGTACCAAAACCAAACCAAAAAACAAAGAAAGCCTCCTGACAACGCTAAGAGGGAAATACTACTCTCATTTCAGTCTTAAAACAGACACAATTTGCCCAAACCACATAAATAACAAGAAGACAGATAAAGCCAGGATTCAAATCCAAGCATGTCTGACTCACGATCCTATGGTTTGAGCCGTAACATCAAATGACCACCACCCAAACACATTCATATGTGGTGGCCACTTAGTATGTGCTGGGCAATGTGCTTATGTATAATTTTGTATAATTCTTGTAACAGATGCTTGCTTACTTAAGAAAATTGTTTACTTTTAAACACAGAATCGTTAGTATCTTTCTATGCAAGTAGAATGTTAGAACGCTATAGTCCTCACAAAGCAGAGTCAGTCAGTCAGTCTTACCTACCCACTCTCCTTCTCTCCTCCTCTTTTCTCTTTCTCCTGCCCTCCTTTCACCTGCTCTTTGTTCTACAAGAGGCAGGCCAAAGAAACTAGAACTTCTCTTCCCCAAAGCAGATCCTGGAAAGTAGAAATACACCCCAGTCTTCCTGTCTTCCTGCTAAAGCTGGTCATAAAGAAATTCTGCATTCCTTGTCCAAGCCCTGCTTCTGAAGGCATTTTGTCCTGAGACCATGAGAAAGAAATGCTGTCCAGTGAGACCAAGAAGAACCTGAAGAGTCAGGCCTTCCTGGGCTTCCCCACTCAGGCTATCAGCACTAGATCACCCCTTTCATCCTATCACATTTCTGCACAGTTGTCCTTGCTCCAATCTTGACTATACAGTAAAATCTCCATGGAAACCTCAAAGCACAGGATCTGGGGACCTTCTGGACAGCGGACATGGGATGGTTGCAAAAAGGTGAGCTCATGCACACACAGAGGGTGGCAGACCCCAAGTCCCTGGGGACAGAAGCTTCGGTGCTTGGGACCTTTCCAGGATTTGCCCTATCTATTTCTTCATCTGGCTGCATATTTGAATCCTGGTTTATAGAATAAACCAGGAAATGTTAAGTATAGTGTTTCCTTGAGTTCTCTGTGCCACTATAGCCTGAGGAGAGAGGATCACAGGAACTCTGATTTGGAGCTGGTCAGTTCTAAGTTTGGAGGCCCAAGCTTGTGACTGAGACTAAAGCGGGGACCATCCTGTGGACTAAGCTCTCAACCTGCAGAACACAACATGGTCTTCAGGTAGTGAATGTGAGAAGTGAACTGGACCAAGAAACACAGAACTGGTATCGGCTGCTGCAGCACTGCTGAGTTGATGGGGAGAAATCTCCCCACGTTTTGTGATCAGAGAAACCTTGTGTGCTGATTTTTGTGGTGTGAGAATAGACAATAGAAGGAAATAAAACACTTTTTTTTTTCCTAAACACAATTAGCAAGCCAAACCCAGAAACACACAAACAGAATTATCATAGGCAAGAGCAATTTATCCCAGGAATGTAATGCTGGCTTAGCATGCAAAAATGCAATATAATATTTTGTTAATTATGCTGGGATTCTAGACATGTGCCGGTATGCCTGGCTCTACATTTGCCCTTTTGGCACCAGGAATCCCTTTTCTTCCCAGAAAAACAGAACCTGAAATGCGACCAAGCTACAGAAAGGAATCACTTTTCATCCTAAGAGCATGCTGCCAGAAAGTGAGGCTGGCATTTTTATCTCAATAATGATACCCTGGTACAGAAGGAGGAGGAAGCTGGAGCAGAGGCGGGCAAGTTAGACATTCACTTCATTTGTACTAATCCTTTAAAAACGGAGCTGCAAAGGGAAGAATAGTGGTGGGGGGGGCAAGAAGGAGATAAATTAGAAAGCAGGCAGAAACAGGAAAAGCCAGGAGAGCATGAAGCAAACTTCCACCAACAGTCCCACTAGTGGGAGCTCAGAGTCCACGCTGAACAAGAGCTCAGTGCCCACTGCAGTGGCAGAGCAAGGTTCCACTCTGCTCTGGGTCTCTGGGGGAAAATCTGCTCTATGGGCAGTGATCAGGCACATGCGACAATGGAGGAGCTCTGTGGGTTCTCTGAAGAAATGAACATAGCATTGAGGGCTGAGCCTGTCCTAATGTAAGGCCATTAGTTACAGCCCTGTTTTCCCTCCAAATCATTCTCATGTTACAAGGAAAGGGGAGATGGAGGAACAGAGACAGGCTTTGTTTTCTGGTCTGCACAAAAAGGGTTGCACTTCTACCTGCAGACACCATCAATGTGTTGCCTACTCCAAATCAACCCCCTTCTACTTATGGCTCCCGCAGCTCCCAGGTAACCACCCTCCTTCATTCTCAGAGCAATTATATCCCTACTCGAGGGTGAGCAGAGCTGGAATGGCAAGGAATCAAGGCTCTTCCTGAGCCACACAACAATTAATTCTAGAACTTCTCCTTCTGGACTTGGTGTGCAAACACAGCTTGGAGTTGCTGAAGCCAAGAGAACAGTGGTGCCCGCCTAAGTGCCAAGCAAAGCAGAAGAAGGCAAAGCTCGGAGCAGTGAGGCAGCTGAGGCACTGTCGATGTCAGGTTTGGGTCCCTGGGAAAGAGCACTGTCTACTACTGGACCTTGAATTTTCTCTTTTACTTATACCACTTAAAGTGGGGCTATGTCATTCGTAACCCAATGGATTTCTGTTACACACTAAAGAGGATTCATGTAAATTAAATAGATATATAGACCTGTATTGCGGAGAAGGGGGATAAACCATAGGTACTCAACAAATGTGGCTTAGACTCTCATTATCTGGGTGATGAAAAGCAAGCTCTTCAAAAACACACTGGTGCAGGTGAAGAATCAGGAATAGAATTTTCCTTTTAAATGTTCTTAAAAGGTATACAACTAATTCAGGCTGAGTGTCAAAAAGGAAAAATGTGAACATTATTGAGAAATGAAGGAAGGCATAGCCAAACCACCTTCCCTGGAGTGGATTCCAAAAGGAGAGAATCCATTTGCCCTCCACCCGCTTGTCAGAAAACCTTGGGACGGTCACAGTGGCAATTCTCTTGGGGCGGGGAGGGGTGTGAGAAAAAAAACTGTCATTCATAAGTAAAACAAAAGGCTGAGTTAGGTATATGCTTCCACCAAGTGGCATCAATTTAAAACCTTCCCCAAACCCACCAAAGCATCCCTGCAGAGGTCAAGTCCAGGGTACAGATTCACCCTCAAAGTAATCCTCTTGTTAGTGCTATGATAAAACTGTGCGGACAGCAGGAGCACCCTCCTGGGCCAGCCTCAAGGCTCCTGGAGAACATAGAGCTCTGAGTGCCAAGAGCACACCCTGCGCTTCTTTCTACGTTCATCTCCCCAGCATTTCTTCACCAGCAACAGTTGTGCTTCAGGTGGGTCTGCACTAAAGACAAGCCACAGTATGCACCAGGAACACAGAACAGGCCAAATCCATTTAGAAGGGACCCACCGTGCCCTGCTCCTCCCATCACTCCAATGTGACTCGTTCCAATACTAAGTGGGTGCGGGGATGCTTTCGAAGGGTGCACACCCTGTTTCACTCAGGAACACCTGGGCTACCATGCTGGCTGCTATATGGTTAGGACTGTGTCCCGAGAGGGGTGCAGAGCACAGTGCAGTGTGTTCCAGTGAAGGTGATGTGGGTAAGGTCCCTGTGGCAAGGAGCAGCAAGAAGATGATGGCCTGGCTCTGGGTGGCCAAATCATGCAGGCATCACTAACTGGGGTCTGGTAACTCAAGACAGTAGCTACAATAATGACAACCCCAAATGTTTTCATGGCAACAAGGCAGAAAACAGAAAAACATTGAAATCACCACTTACCCCTCATAAACGTACTCAAAGTGTACAGTACAGACCTTCAGTTAGGCATATTCTAACTTGTACTTTTAATATTTCGTGGAAAGGAAGGGAGGTTAAGCAACATTAAGAGATGTAAACAAAGTTTGTATATCAATGACTGAAAACTAAAAGACTTCCAACAGTCAACTAAAAGTCCACATTCTTACATAATCTCTGAAAGTCATATTAACAACAACAGTATATCTTTTGCTGACTAAATATTCATTCTTCCTCTGACAGTCTTTTACCTTTGAACTTGCCTTGAAAAAGTGGTATACTCAGTAAATATGAGAATCCAAATCCCACAGACATCAGATCTACACTCGCACTCCTTTGAAAACGTCATTTCAATTATCACTATACCCATCCTGACCCAATTCTTTTTGAGAACCACTATGTAGGCATAAAAGCAAGTCAGCTAGAAACACTCAGAGCTGAATTTGGAAAAGGTCTCCTATTAGAATGTTCCTCATACTTGAAAGTGATGGCATTTTATGCAAATCCTCCTTCAAGGAATCTCTCTCTGCTTTAATGACCTCCTTGCCAGGAAACTTTAGCTAAAGGCAAACAACTATATTTCTGCATAAAAAGACAAAGAAAAGTAAGACAACAATTTAAAATTAAGACCTATGGTCTAATAAACTATAATTCTCTAATAAAAGCCTCATCTTTACTCTGAAACACAAGCCCACCTGAATCAAATCCACATACAAACAAACTTTTACGCTCACTCAGGATCCCATTCAGGATACTGCATCATATGCAGTCTGCCTGGGCTTCTCTAGGCAAGTTTCTGTCTTCCCTTCTTTCAGTTGAGCCTGACAGTTTTGAGAAGCGCGGGTTAGCTAGTTTATAAACGATTCTTCAATTTGAGTTTGCCTGGGGTTTTTGCCATGTTTAGATGGAGCTTATGCGTTTGGAGAGACCACAGAGGTGAAAGTCCTATTCTCATCACACCATGCCAAGAGCACATGTATCAATGAGACTGTTTGCTGGTGCTGGCCTTGGACCCTGGCTGAAGTAGTGGCTGCCAGATTTCTCTACTGTCGAGGGACTCCTGCCCTCTTCCACACTGTACTATTTTTTTTTTTAGGTGTGTCAACATTTTTATTCTACTGTTGAAAAGCTTTCATTTACAAGAATACAACTGACTTTTGCACATTAACTGTGAACGTTAACATTCCTGCTGAACTATAGATACAAACTAAATTGTCTATATACATACATAACCGCATCAACACATAATTTCCTGCCTACAAAAAAGAAAAAAAATCCAGAAAATTACACTGCCCATAACTTATTTAATAATACACAATAGCTGTCATTTTAGAGATGTTTGTGGTTTTATAAATGCACAAATGATATCTGGAAATAGTGTAGCCATAAGACATCTTTAAATTGAATTAAGAAGTGAGATACACTTAGATTTGCTTGGGATCAAAGTGTCTTCATTTCAATTCATAGGTTGCTGTGAAATGTAAGAACTCAGCAGAGTTCTAGCACATAAAAGAGGATCAGTAAACATTGGCTGATTTTCTTTTTATGTTTTCACAGCAATATGACTCTTTTGTATTTTGTACAATGAGGACTAAAAACAAGGCTTTGGCCAAAAAAAAGTCTGTTTCTCTTCAGGCCTTACCATTACAGAGAACTATACAGCAACTTACTATAAAAAAACTTTACACAAAATGAGGTATGAGCCCAGGTGTTGACCAGTAAATCAATGGTTAATACCCTTAAAGTATCACATTTTAAGTGGTAACAATTTCAGAAGCCACAAGAATCTGAAATGATTTAGCAAGCTTATACGTACATACATATATACTTTTTTATCAATTATAACATAGCCATACAAAACATTCACTACAAATATAATTCACACATGCAAACATTATACTTTTTGTCCCTTTTATATCACATTTCTGACAAATATGATAGAACCCAGAAAAGTAATATGGATACATTAGTTCTAAAAATCAGTTATTTTACAAATGAAATTGATCTAGTCACCTATACCTTCTCTCAAATTCCAAATAATGACGCTTACTAAACTGAATTTTTAGAATCACCTTAAACCTTTGCTCAATTTAGATGAAATGTACATTTTCAATGGTTGATAGTCTAGGTAGAAAAAGTACAAAATGACTTGTAAGTCAAAACATTTCATACAAAAGGAATGTTTAACAAAACCTAGACAATATCAAAAGGAAATGCATTGAATTTAAAAACTTCTGAAACACACATTTTTGGGACCATTACATAAAAATACCAAAATGTTTAAGATGTTGAAAAACAAGTTTATGTAGACAAAGCTAAAAGGTAAATAACTATCAAATGTATTAAAATCATCTAAAGTCAAATAAGATGTAACTGAACTATATAACTTAGAAATAAAGGTTTAAGTGCATTTTCTTTGTATAATTTAATTTACTACATATAAAAACTGGTAATTAATTAAAATGTAATTAAATATAAATTGCAAGCTTTTTGGCCATTATGTAAATATTAAAATGTTAAGTGAATTAATTGTCAATTGAAAAATAAAAGCTTACATACATACTAAAAAAGCATAAAAGGTCAAAGATGCACTATAAAATTATGTGGAAAATTTCGTATCAAATAAAGATCTTTCAGGTATTTGCATTAAGAAATATTTTATAAATAAACATGTAGTCTCATTTAAAAAAAAATGCAAATTTTCCCTAAACTGCATCTATTAGTTGAGAGCTATCCGCTCTAAGTAGTCTGAATAATATAAAAGGGGCAGGGAGATGCTGCTAAGTCTCTTGTTACCTTTGCTGCCGGTGAGGGCCATGTTGTTTCTGCTCCTGTCTGTTTCTTGCAACTTTTAGTATTTTATTTTATTTCATTTGTTTGTTTGTTTGGTTGGTTGGTTGGTTGGTTGGTTGGTTTTGGTAGTGGGGATCAAACTGGGAACCTTGCGCTTGAGAGAGAGGCAGCAGAACTACTGAGTCAAATCCCCTGCCCTGGTATTTTACTTTAACAGCAAGAGAAAAGTAACATACTAGACAAACACAGTATAAAACAACAACAACAAAAACGAAACACTGAAGTTTGATAACTACACAAACTGGGATTTCATCTTCGAGGTCCTCACATTGCTGCACTCGTTCTAGCTTTGGGCTCTGGCACACTGGAGTCACATCAGGAGATCACGTTCGTCAGAGTCTCCTTTAGACTGACTACTCAGCTGTACAGGACAAGCTGATGCGCCAAGAGTCTGGAAGAGATTTTGTCACCTGCCCCTGGGCAGTATGAGCTGAGCCAGGAGGCATTGCTGCTGTGGAAGAAACTAGTTTCTCCTTATTCCCTCTAACATTGCTGATGGGAGTGTGCGGATTATAAAATGTTTTCCGGTGCTAAGGCTGCAGTGTTCTGGGTCCTCTGACAGGAGCAAGAGGGTAGGAATCCCGGGACTGTCTCCCTGATGCTTCTCTTGCTGACCTGAGTGGCTCTGTATAAGGCTTACTGAGCTGAGTGGCACTACTAGAATCACCTCCACTCATCCTGCCTGGCACTTTTTCCTGGAGAGTACTGGGCATTATTATTGTTGTCTTAGCAGTTAAGTTTTGTTCACATTGTTTGGCCCATTGTTTTTGTAGAGTTTTCTGGTCAACGCCATTACATTTGAAACAAACAGTAGGAGGAGTATCTCTTCTGTTAAGTTCTTCAAAGGTAGGAGTCTTGCAAAATTTGTCTGAATTTACATTTCCCATATTTTTACCATTTCTCTCACTAGGAGGGCTTGCAAAGTCCCCTATTTTTGCCATTTCTCCCACTAGGGGGGCTTGCAAGAAGTAGTCTATCTAGAAGCAAATTTACATGTCTAGTCTTGGTCCACACGGTACTATTGAGAAGGATATCACTGTGGGGCCCTACACAGTGAAGCAGTCATAACATAGACTCATGATTTTATATTTTGGGTTAAAATCAATGAGTACTTTATTTTGCTGCTTGAAGTACTCCAACTCTGGCCCTTTCAATTAACTCCCAATCTCTCAGACATGCCCTCATCTTCTGCTTTTTGAGCACTTCCTTACTTCCTGGTTCCACAGACACACCAGGACGACCAGACTCGTACAGTAGCTGCTGTAGCTATAGAGTCAGCCTGGCAGTATTAAGAGCCCAAGATCCAGGAACTGAGTAACAGATTCTTTCAAGAGGGTCTCTTGTACTTGAGAGAATTCCATATCTACACCAAAAGATCATCCATTATCATTTTAAATCCAAGTCCAACTTTCATCTCCCAAATGATCATATCTGTATCACACAGTACTTTATGTTCCAAGGCCAATGCCCTATGCCAAGCCATTTACGTGTTCCTAACAGCACAAAAGTGGTGGCTGAGAGATAAGCTGTCTGCCCTGGTAACACACTGACCCTATACAGGCCACAGTCCCACTGTCTACACATTTGCTCATTCCAGGCCCGACGTCATGAGCCTACTTATAATAAACCAGTAATCCCAAATCCATCTTAGGGACTGGTGATCTTTTTAGGGCCATAGCTGTTGGAGGGTTGATTTACACCAGTCTACACTGAGCTGAGAAAAAAGTGGTAAACTTCTCATAAAGCTAAATTTACTTAGAAAATTATCTTTCACTCTGACATTACATATTTATTTTTTAACGTATGTTTGTCTTACTTTTCTTGTTGCTGAGACAAAATATTCGACAACCAAAGTTAAAAGAAGAAAGGTTTATTTGGCTTACAGTTCATAGTTGGCTCACTGCAAGGTGGGGTGGCAGTACAGAGGGACACTGCAGGGGAGAAACTGTCTACAGCAAGCAGGCTGGCAAGAGCTAGCCAGGGACCTTAAGCAGTTTCCTCCACCCCCTTTTATATTCTATCTAGGTTACCAGGCTTAGTGAAGGTGCCAAACAAATCAGTGGACTGATTTAGTAACCACACACTTCAATCCCATACCCTTAATCCTAGTAGTGCACTACGAATCAATCACACATTCTAGATGCAGCCACCTTTGAAAAAGCCCCACCTAGGACCACATGAAGCTTTGCAGGAGCATCTAGACATAAAGCATAAGGGTGTTAATGCCCCTTGTTTATGAAATGATGAAGGCAGGTAAGTTGGGTTGCTTTGCTACTGCTGTATTTGCTAAAAGTTTGCCACCCTATAATCAGTCTCCCTCACCCTACTGAGTTTTTAAAATTTGACTCTCTACAAAGTAAATGATTACAATAAAAAACTCAGTCTCTTAGTGTGGTATACAAGACCCTTATCCGTCTTAACACTTTCTTCTCTAGGAACGCCAAATGTCTTCTAAAATCAAACTCATCTTGTTTGTACCCAGAACCCACCCACTTCAGTCTCCGTGCTAAGCAATTGATAAGGACGTCACATTTTACAGCATCTGCACAGAATGCCAAAGCTGTTTTAGTGACATCTCTCTCAACGCTTCATTTTCTAACTATCCCTTACAGGTTATTCAAAATGGCACAGTTTCAGAAGGAAAGAAGCAAACGATAAGGTTTGATCACAACACAGTAGGCAGGAAGGTAGCACTCTGCAGGGCAAGATACCTTGCTAGAAAAAGCTCTCTTCTAAAACCAAGTGCAGGCTTCTCCAATTACAGAAAACCTGGAAATTTCAGGGCTGCTCCCCTGTGGCCATTTGCTAGGAGTATCACAGAACAAAACAAAAAACAGCAGGAAGATGTTCTGAAAATACCAAAATACTCCATGCACAGTGGGATGATGAATGGCATTATAATTTGCAGCATGTCGATGGTTCTTTAATCAGCCAGTATGCTATATGACAGATTGATAGATAAGCAACTATGCCATAGCTACAAACAGTAGCCTTTAATTCTCTTTTCCTATCTATGTAGGGTACAAGGCTTCTAACCCTGCATCTCAGATAATAACAATGACCAAGGAGCCAGGCAAACTGAAAGGAAATACCAAGTAAAAGGATCATTTGTACCTTAAACTCATGTCCACAAGGCTTTCTTTACAGCCTTTAACATAAAACAGCTGACACCCATATTACTTTGCCCTGTTGTTTAAGAAACAACCTAAAATACAACAACTTAAGACAAATGCTATTTATGAGTAAGGTGCTTCCAATTCTCAAATGAAAAGCCCTAAGAAAAGTCCCTTCAAAACATGAATCATTTAATACTTCTATCCAGGTATTGGTTTGCTACATCAACCTATCTTAAAATTGGAATACTACATTGAAATATGAAATTAAAGCATCACTGTACAGTACATATTAAAGCATCACTTTACAGTATATATTAAATTCTCAATGCAAAAGTATGAGCAGAAATAAGGCATCTCCCAGAACGGCTATCTTCAGCCAAGTTTTCACTTGGATTGCAAATCAAATTCAGTTTAAGAATACAAAGATACACACCTGTAATGATCCTCTACAACAAAAGCAAAGTGTCAAAGTGCTGGATGTATGCCTGTTTCCCACCATGGGAGACAAACAAGCACCTATTACTGTGTATAGTTTCACTCTCTATAATGCCTGCTTCAGTAGAAGGGTTTAGAAAAATCCTTCAGAGACAACAAATTAAAAGACCGTTTCGAAAACAATCCCCCTAGGACATCAAGACAGCACACAGGTTGATCCTGTCCCATCTATCACCCTCTGCCTGCAACACAAACCTGATTCACACGGGATCTTTCAAAATCACTTCAATGCTGAATAAAACCAAACCTGGGTAAAACCTCCATTGAGAAGACTGAAGGCTAATCAGTAAGGCTGTTTGGGAACAGTAATTCTTGTGTTTTTCCTTTCCACTTTTGCATTTTATCGATTCCTCCTTTGAAAGGGAGGGGAAAATGTACAGAATGAGTCTTAGGCTGGGCGTGGTGACGCATGCCTGTAATCCCAGCACTCAGGAGGCTGAGGCAGGAGGATCTCTGTGAGTTCGAGACCAGCCTGGGCTACATAGTGAGTTCCAGGTCAGTCTCAACTACATAGTGAGACCCTGTCTCAAAAACAAAACAAAACAAAACAAAAACAAGAATGAGGCTTAGGACAGAAACAGCTATAATCTATATATGCTTCTCTCTGATATACTATACTACATAGTGAGACCCTGTCTCAAAACCAAAACAAAACAAAAACAAGAATGAGTCTTAGGACAGAAACAGCTATAATCTGTATGTGCTTCTCTCTGATATACTATTGGTGAAACTCATAAATTTCTAGCCAGTAGATTTGCTTTTAGGACATCAAAAGATTATTTACAATGCAGACATTTTTATAACCCACATACTGTGAACACAAAAGAGCAGAGCAAAATTAAAAGCACGTAAAATAGAGTGATAAAGACAGCCTACCTCTGCTTTCTGTCCCTCTTTATTCTCTCCTACTTTTGAAGCTTAACATTAATATTCAGGTATCTATAAGTTTTATAATATTTTGCCTGCCTAAATTTAATTAACTTTAAGCAATTACCTTAAATTTTAGTTATGGTTTTCAGTTACCAAGGAAATTATGAAATATCTTAAGTATTTTATTCACTTCCTAGTCAAGCAGCAATAATTACAAACACTTTCCTGAAATACAGGAGAACAGCCTACCTCTCCCGGTAGTCATGACTGCCAGTGATGTCGGTACCAAATAACACTGCTCTGAGCACTGGACCTATTCTAAGCAACTTGAGCATCAGTAAACTCTCTGCCCACAGCTTCTTCTGGGAGTCAGCACCAATAATAACTGCCTCCTTATTCCAAAATAAAAGCCTACATGGAATATAACACCGACTTTTAAAAAGAGGCAGGGGAGTGAACCTTCTCCATTAGACTTGTATAAGAAAATCTTCTTTAAGATTATTATTGAATATTTTTAACCATCCGATTTCCTCTTTAAAAAAAATATTCCTAACATATTTGAAATTAGTAAAAGCAATCTTATTTCCAAGACAGGAAATAAAATAGGCTGTCCATCATAGCTTATGCTACTTAAACTGGTATCAGAAATAGTCTCTTCCAAGCCATTTTAGGTGGACTTCTTAGTAGAGCTCAACACATCTGCCAGCCTTATGCCTTACAACACATTATCTGTGCATTTGTGACCACAGAAACACTTTTCTTAGGATACTGAACCACAGTACCAAACCCTTCAAAACCCAGAGTCTAAAACAAACAGGGAGAGGTGGGAGCCCATTAACAGGCAGCCAATCCACTAATTCATAATCATTGCTTTTAAAAGCAATGCATGATAATAATGGCTTAGCTTCTTAATAAAGATTCACCTTTAAAAGAATGCTTTGTCCTTGCTATACTTGGCAATAATTCAACCCTTACCTAAACCAATTCATCATTGGTCTATTTGTTTTCAGACTTGCACAGGTATTTCTCATGTCTAACAAAGTAGAAATGTCTACAATATTTTTAAAGTTACAATTTGTGGGGGCTATTTTGCATTTGGTAGCAAGTGATAGCCTAATCATTTTATAATTATCTGTTACCCATTTTATAGAATTATCTGCAAATATTTTGTCTTTTTGTTTAGCTCCAGATTACAGAGTTTACATTGATTTAATCAACATGACACTTTCTGTCTTTCCTCATAAACATATTAGCTTTGCTTATAAAGCTCAAATCCATGTGTATTTTTAAACCAAATTAGCATTCATGGCCTCACTTCAATCAAATCCAATCAGAGATCATTAAGTGGTTGCAGATAAAGGACCCTGACTAGTCTATAATTACTGGCTCTTTCATTCTGAAAATCCAATTCTCCCATGAGCATAAGCACATCTGCATGATTTAAAAACTTAAGCAGAAAATAATTTGCTTTTTGAAACCCACAGAGGGAAAAACTGTAATTTTTGCTTCAAGTTGCTTGCTAATTATATGGGAATAGAAAAAAGAAAAAGAAACATCTACACAGAACATATTTTTATCAGCCATATTCTTGCCACTCAAAGCTGAAAGGCCTTTGGGTAACCTAGCAACAGGAGGACTCATACAAAATGAGGTATTTTATTACAGTCAGAAAGCCCACTTTACACTAACACTCAAGTGATTCTCACTGCTGCTTTTAGTTACAGTTCTATCATACTTAAAAAAAATTAAGTCCATAGGTTTCATACAAATACAATCAACTAAGCTTCACAGAACATTTGAACGTGGAAAGAAAAATAAGCCAGGGTGAAACCCATTTATTCTTCAGAGTATTTTTTATATTAATAGTTTTTCTAACTTCGGACAAATCAAGAGGTTTTCTTTCTCATTCAAAAGAGCATTATTATCCACCAATAACAAATCAAATAAAATAAATGGGACTTCATCAAAATTTAAGTTCCTGTACATCAAAAGCAATCTCCTAAGAGCCTTACAGTCAGAAGATATAAAGAATTCAGCTCAATACAAAAAGACAATTAGTGCAGTTTGAGAAAGAACACAGGACAAATCAATTCTCCCAAGGAAGACAGTCACAGCACATGACTCTGTGCTTAAGCTCATTAGTCACTAGGGAAGTGCAAATGCACAGTGAATTGCCACTTTCCTACCCTGAGGACAGTGATCAAAGCACTGAAAATAGGGAGTGCTGCCAGACAGGGAGAGCCCGGAAACTGCCAGCAGGAACACAAAATGGTGCAGCGACTGTGGGAAGCAGGTGGTGGGTCCTCAACGTGTTAAGGAGAGTTACCGAATGAGCCAGCAATCTGCTCCCAGGCATAGTGTGTACACTCAAAGCACTGAAAACATGTCTTCAAATAAAAACTTTTACACATGTATTCAGGAAAGCAATATTCATACTAGGCAAGGGGCAGAAACAATCTGAGGGGATACTGAGAATGTAGTAGGATGAATTACACCCTGGAATCAAGTAATTGTATGGTACGTGAGTTATATTTCAATAAACCAAGTCTTTCATAAAAGCATTATTATGAATTTAAAGAAACCTGTATTAATTTTAAATGTATACCTCACAACAACTCGAAACTCTAAAAAACCACAAGTATGAATTTATTCTTAAATGGCTATCATCAAAAACTCAATTAATCATATCACAGTGATATATGCGCACCTATGTTTATAGCGGCACAGTTTGTAATAGCTAAAACTTGCAAACAGCCCATTTGCCCATCAGTTGGAGACTGGATAAAGAAGATGTGGATTTTCTATAAAATGGAATACTATTCAGCCATAAAGAATGAGAAATTAGATTCATTCGTAGGAAAATCGATACATATTGAGGATATGCTCTTAAGTGAAATAAATAAGTCACACATGTAAATACCGAACAGTTTCTCTGGTGTGAAAAACTATAATACCCATGTTTTACAGCAACACAATTTTAATACCTAGATCTTGGAAACAGCAGATATGCCTATTAACAGAAAAATGGATAAAGAAAAGGTGGTATTTACACACAATGGAGTACTACTCTGCTATAAAGAAGGATAAACTTGAAGTATTCGTAGGCAAATAGATGAAACCTGAGAATATAATGTTAAGTAAAGTAAGTTACATATGCAAACTTAAATATCACATGGTTTCTCTTATATGAGAATCAATCTATTTACATATGCATATATACATATTTATTAAGGTATATAGCCAATTAGTAGATAGATAGGAAGTAGGAAGATTTTTTTCAAATGGAAATATTTACATGTTATTTATTTAACTCTGTCCTGGGAAAGGGTAAAAGAGGATAGCAGAAAACCATCCAGTCCAGTCTTGTCATTGCACAGTAGTCTCCACTCAGAGGCCAGTGCTCATGATAACAAAACAGGCTGTGGGTTGAGGCCAGAGGCCAAGAGAAGCTCAGTGGTCATTTCAGTAGTTTAGCTAAAGAATGGCTGAAGACAAGAAGCAGTAGATGAATTAAAGAAATACAGAAGTTAAATCCATAGAAATCAGAGATAATACAGAGGAAAAGTAAGGTAGCAGCTATCAAGATGACACCTGAGCTTTAGCTTACATGTCTGGATGGATAACGGAACAACTGTGTTAAAAACAGCAAATGGTAAGGAAAAAGATTTAGGATGCAGTTACTGTTTTGAACTTTGTCTTCAGCAGAAAATAGCATACAAATCGCACTTTAGATACGTGTCTCAAATAGGTACAAGAGAAAATATCAGATAGGCAGCTGCTCCACATACAGTTACAACTTTGAGGAAAGAAATGGATAAGAAACATTTACAAAAAGACTGTGACATGGTCAGTAAATAAAATGATAGCCATGGATAAGTATAACTAGACAAAAAGCACTGCCAGAGGGTGGGGGAGGGCTTAGGAACAAGCTTTCAAAAGAAGGCCACCAGGAAGGCAGAGCCCAAAAGGCAGAGGGAAATCAAGAGGTATTCACGGGCCAGGGATTTAGCTCAGTGATTCTTCCACCTGCCTCACAAGAGAAAAGGCCCCCGAGTTTGATCACCAGTACCAC
>NW_022900941.1:7806143-7853406 GCF_012274545.1 Fukomys damarensis | reverse complement strand
AAAAAAAAAAAAAAAAAAAAAAAAAAAAAAAAGGCATTTAGTTCCAGTTTTAAAATATTTTTTCTTTTATTACAGTAAAAACAGACAAATAATTCCTTAAATATGACACTAAAACACAAGCAACAAAAGAGAAAAAAAAATAAACTGGAATACTTAGAAGTGAAAGATCCAAGATGAGAACAAATTGAGAACATCCAGTCTTACTTTACACAGCGTTGGAAGTATAGCTAGTGCAATAAGACAAGAAAAAGAAATTTTAAAAGCATATGGATCAGAAAGACCACAACTTGTCCCTACACGCAGGTGACATAATTGTCTATATAGAAAAAGTCTGGTCATAATCTAAGCTGAATAAAGAACACAGTGGTGAAAACAGAGGGTGAATGGACTTAGAGAAAGTTAAACAATCAATGGTTTGATGTCCAGAAAAGTTCCAAGAATGGTTATGCTGGAAGTTACTGAAGAAAAAAATTAGAAAAGGGGACAAATATAATTCCATCACTATTTCATTGTCTATGCCACCTAAATGTTCAATGAATTTAGTAAAGAAAGAAATTAGGTAGTTTGTTTCTTGACAGCTATTGGCTATCTTACTGAGCTCTCAAAATTATTGTAAAAAGACTAAAATTTGGTTAAGAATTTTAAAAATATTTATACATATGCACTTACACTATTTTTCCACTTTAAGCATTTTGTCTCTAACAGTTAAAATCCTATAACACAACATACACAGCTAAAAGTTGTAAGCCTCTTAAGAATTTTTAAGTTGTCTTCCTTACCATTTGCTATCTTTAACACAGATTCCTAAAGAACTATTTCATCCTTAACCATACCCCTAAGCCCAGATACAAATACACAGACAGACACACACACGTGCATGCACACACAATGAAATTTCAGGGCAATATTTATACGCAGACATTTAGAATAAAACATTGCTGAGATGCACCCACACAGGCTTTGGCACTCACTTGTCATGTTCAGTGAATCCTACACACTGCTAGGCAAAACCCAACACAGGTACAGTCTTCTTCTCTAGTGATCGTACTGTAAGAATCCCGCCTCATACCGAGTGCAAGCTATGAAGCACAAGCTTCCTTTTCTGCTACTACTTCCACTTCCCTGTCCAGCACTTTCTCAGGACCAACAATTTTTAAACTAAGAAATCACATAAACTACACAAATATACAAAGTAAAGCAGGTGTCAGGCGGCTTAATGGTGAAGCTCTGCCCCTGGGTACCACCAACCCCACCTAATGCCAGCACACTACTCAGGAACACTGTTCTGGTCCCAGCTCTACTGATCAGTCTTAAAAGTATACAGAGAGCACACACAAATACACAAGGTGGCCATATATGATGGCCCAGCACTCAGGAGGCTGAGGCAGGAGGATCACTCCAAGTTCGAGACCAGACTGGGCAATACAGTGAGGTCAAGCCCAGCCTAAACTACATGTAGTGAGACCCCTGCCTCCAAAAAACAAACAAATAAAAAGTCTAGAATGTAATAGAGAAAATTATGCTATGATTAAAATTACGTACCTATCATACAGTTATTAAAATGGACAATATGTAAAAATGATTCTCATTAGTAATAGCTGAATTATAGTAAATATGAATCATTTTTTTCAGTTAATACAGTTCATTTTTATAATCATATGAAAAACAAGGGGGATTAATGAAAGCAATTTTAGAGCACTTTGAGCATTTTATAAGAAACACACTATCCAAAGAAAGATTTCTTAGGAATAATGATGGAATAATGGCAGCATCACAGCAGAAACTGGGTCGAAGCCTTTGAGTTCTGTTGCCTAGACTATCTTTATGCACCACTGAAAATTTTTCTTACAATCTCAAGATATTCAAAATCTGCAGGCCATGCTATGATCTATCACTCCTAATAATTTTTTAAAAGCTATGATACCAATTTAAATTTTTTTTTAATTTTTAAAATTTTTTAATTCTTGGGCTCAGTGGTGCTGAGCCTGCCTCGCAAATGCACGGCCCTGAGTTTGATCCCCAGTACTGGAGGAAAAAAAAAAGTTCTTATTAGCAATTGACTTTCTGATGATTTTTTCGTTCTTAACAGTAATTTACTTATGTCTTTTCCTTCCTATCTATAATAACAAGAATTAACCACTTGTCTTCAAGTATCATCACAGAGCACACTAAAAGGAATATGGGAACTAGAAACAAGCTATATGATTCACTTCACAAGTATTTTATTTATTCAACAATAGTAACTATACAACTTCCATATGAAGGACAGTTTTGAGAGATTGAGCTTACGCTAAGTGAAAAATAAAGAGAAATAAAGGGGATAACAAATACTGGGCAGAGAGTAATCAAGTGGGGTAAGGGCAGAGCCTTGCTTACAGCACTGGGTGTGCTGTTCTGGGGGAAGGGGGAATCTGCAGGAAAGCTCTGCTATAGCCTAGGGACACAAGAAGGGAGAGGCCCATTAATACTAGGTGGCAAATGTTTCAGGAAAAAAGGAATCATAAACACATAGGCCTGAAACAAGGGATGCTCAGAATGTTTGAAAGTAGCAAGACTAGGCCAATGTAGTATGAAGAGAGAGAATTTTCAGGATGAACAGGAAGAATGACATCGAATGGTGGCACGGACCCCCTAAACTGAACTAGTCTCGGTGTGCACGTGAACAGGGGTTAATGGCACCTGGCTGCTATTAGGAAAACACACTTTAGCTATGGAAAAGAGAAGTAAGGAAACTGATCGGGAGGCTGCCAAGAGTCCAATAAAATACCACTGGGGCTTGCACCAAAACAGCAGCAGGGACAGTGAGAGGATTATTTTAATAGTAAAGTCAGAGAGATTAGGTAACAGATTCTATAGAGGTTATGAAACAGAGTCAGTGATGACTCCATAGTGTCTGGCCTGTGAAAGAAGGAAAATGAAGGTTAAGTCTTTAGACCTAGAAACCTTCACTAAAAAATTAGTTCAGCTGCTTAGAAATAACACAGGTTATACCAACATGAAACCAAAACAGAAATACAACCCCTTTTTCTACTCACCATTTGCAGACTGTACCATATTTCCAGATTTTTGGACCTCATCAAACTTTGTAAAAATGACACTCAACCTGTATGGAAATAAAAATACAAATAAACCACCAATCATTACTGTTCACAGTTAATTATTAAACCTTAATGGGAAATTGAAAAAAGTTATCAATGATACAAACTCAACTGAAATTAGCAACACTATTAGGAACAAATGGCAATAGCCAACCATAACCGGGCACTTACTGTGGGGCCAGCATTAACAAGAGGCTTCGATCTCAAAGATCACATTTTGTGCTGAGAACAGCCTGATGAAAAACTACCAGTGCCTCATTGTACAGTTAGAGAAATCATGACCCATCCCTGGCTAAGGGAGTAAGGTAGCGGGAATTCCAGCCCTTGGTTCTCAAATGTTAAATGTGACTCCTTTTCAAATGTAAATATGATTTTAAAAGTGTGAATTTCTCATCTTTCTTTCTAATCACAGACTGTCAGTTACCTTGGATAAAGCTTTTAAAAATGCATGTAATTTCACTTCACAAAGGCTTTTGTGACTTCAGCTTATTTCAAAATGCTATAATTTCTCCAGAAATAAATGTTGTGACTGCATAATCTTTAGTTTTAAAAAATCTGCATGACATTTATTTTCTATTAATGTATTATTTTACCTTGACATTTAAATTGAAGCAAAACTCCTTAAACAGTCAAAATATTTCATCCTGGTGACACCAAAAATCAGTAGTAAGGGACCTCACAGAAAAAGTTAAAGGGGCCTTTCCCAGGCAAAACACAGGTAACCAGATTTCTCTAAGGGTTGAGATTCCAAAGCAAAGCAATCTGATTTCAAACCAATGCCACCCATTTCTGAGATAAATTACTTCATATTTTCTCACACACCATCCTGCCCTACCAGCTCTACTCATTTCACATTTACCTTTTCTTCTCAGCCAGAGTGGAAGCTCCTTAGAGGTAGAAGCAGGAGCTATATTCTTTTGATGTCTATACCAAGCACATGTCACACAGAGAATCCCTCAGGAGAGGTACATCATGGTGTCAGGCGACTGGTACCTAAACCTACCCGACTTCACTCCAGACACTTTAACTAATTCACATCTGCTCTTAATGTCATTAATTCAATCATTCAACATTACTTGAATGTCCATTATGTGCCCAGATCCAAGCTAGCTAGATGCTGAATAGATAAAAGTTCCTACCCTCTAGAGCTTAATTTCTAAGTAACAGGGAAGCCAAAATACAAGCAAAATGAAAGGATAAACTGGCCTGATAAACACACTGCCTCTCCCAGTCCCATCACACAGGTGATATCAGTAATCTTTTCAAGCCACATTTCCATGTAAGCCCAGATATATCCAGAATTCCCCTCAAAATTGCTCTAGACAACCATTATTAAATAAGTCAAAGTAGATACTTGAAATAAAACTCCAATTTGCCAACTCAGGGCCAGGTACGAGTAACACTATCACTCACATTCAAATCCAGCAGTTACTAAGGATCTGGAAAGATGCCTTAGAATCAATTTCTTAAGATGTTTCCATCTCCCTCCCTTTTAAAGTATCAAAGCTCTCCAATGGCTCAGCAAGTCCATCGGTAATGGCACTACAGGTTGCCAGGGACACTCTACTTTGTCACTTTATTGTGTCACAGCCACATCCTCTGATGTGAGCACGCCTGTGAGTTTCAAGGTAGCACTGAGGTATATTTCCAGTCTGAAAGAGGGCAAGAGTTCTTCCCTCCCTCTGAGAGCAGTCCCAACTGTAAGCAGCAAATGCGAAAGAATCTGCAGATGCTCCGTCAGTATGAGGTCCACTGACTGTGACCACACTAACCACGACTAGGTAGGGGTGAGGACACTGAAAAGGTCACTTTGTCAGCACCTGCACCTTACCTCAGAATTCCTTCAGACAGGAGGCCTTTTCCTCTGCTTTTACACTCAGGTTTAAATGGATGCTCATTCTCTTCTCAATTACCTCAACATATCAGTGCCCTGGCTTTACACCAGATTATCACCCACAAAGCTCATAAGAATGGAAGGTCCGGCTTTTTTCTGTTATTTCTGAGCACAGCAATTCAAAATGCCTCTCTGGGAAGTCATCAACATATACAACTCTACAAGGGAGAGTTTCATATGTTTAAAGACAATGAATACTTACTGATTATCTCTTAAGCCACCAAATTTTTTCTTTTAAATCTTTGGATCTCAATTTAAAGTTTCTTGGGGCTGGGCGTATAGCTCAGCAGCAAAGTGCATGGCTAGCCCTGGGTTCAATCTCCAGGGCTCCCAACAAAATAAATTTCTTTACTAGTTTGACAAATAACCATTCTCATTTCCCCTAGTTTTTCTAATTCTGAATATTTATACTAAATTCTTCAACACACATGGAATTCATTTTTACCATAAGACATATCTAATTAATTCCCTCCTAGAAAATTTTTTAAGATAAATAAATTTTAAATAATTCACAATTCCTTGGAAGTAAATGCTAATAATATCACAGTCAGCAAGCTCCACACAAACTCTCAGAGCTTCTAGTTAACATTTTAGCCACCACTCTTCAATATGAGTACTAAAGGCAACAATATGGGCAGAGTCTAACATGAAAAAGATCAAAATAACCAAATAAATTCACAAAACATTGTGAAGAGAAAACAAGTTTAAAAACTGTATCATTAATGCTTCCAAGGAGATACAGAAAATGCTGCAATGGTAAAGCAACTAGGAAAGAAGCCCTGAAAAGTGGCAGAATAAGGACATCTGAAAACTTGCTGCTCCAAAGAATCAAAGACAATACTGGCAAAACCTTTGAAAAGCAACGTTTTAAAAACTCTAGAAGTTGAACAAAGGCCTGAATCTTATCAACAGTGAACTTTTCACTGCTTGGCCAGGCCATGTTCTTATCTCCAGATAGGCAGCTAAGAACCCACAGCCTTACCAGTTGTGAAAGTTTAAAAGCCAGGAGCCTGGCAGCCACTGGAAGGTGAGCAAGTCTGGAACTCTCCCAAGATCTTCTATCCCAGATACCTATCATAGGACTTGCCTGTTGCATCCCTGTACTCCACTTGCAGCTTGTCATCTCTTAGCCTGACTAGGAGCTTCTCCTACATTATCGCTTTTGTCTAGACGTCCCCCTGTGTTAGTTACTTATCCCTCATTGCTGAGACAAAATACCAGACACCTAAAGTTAAACGGAAGGCGTTTATTTGGCTTACAGTTTGTAGAGGTTTCAGTCCATTATCAGCCAATTCCAAGGCCGGGAACAACAAATAGGAATGGCAGAGCAAAAACAACATTGCACACACAGGCAGCAAAGGTAACAACAGAACTAACAGAATCTCCCTGCCCCTTTAACCCTATTCAGACTACTTAGGGTGGGGTAACTCTCACATCCTTAATCCTAGTACCCTTGAGCCTAGCACTGCATCGTGAATCAATTCCAGCTTTACACACTGCAGATCAATCCTATGACTACATGAGGCTGGCGGGGGGAGTAGGGGCATCTAAACTCAAACCAAAACACCCCCCAACACCTCATACAGCCATATGTGAAGAGTTTCAAAGGTGGCTGCATTACAGTGTGTGAATAAGGATTAAGGGTATAATACTGGGAATAAGGGGGTGGGATAATGAAAGCACTATCTTAGACATGGGTGGCACCAGTCAATAGATTTACAGACTGGATGGAATATAAAGGGACAGAACGAAGACAGGCCTGCTGCTGCTGGCTGCTTTGGATACTTGCTGCCTTCCTGCCTGCCACAGCATGGAATATTTCTCCTCTGTGATGCCCCTCTGCCAAGTTGCCCTGCTTTGAACAGCCAATTATGGACTTAAACCTCTACAAATTGTGAGATGAAATAAACCCTTCCTCCTTTAACTTTGGGTGTCAGGTATAAGAAAAGTACCTAAGACATCTTGTGTGAGACCTTTTCCCCCAGGACATAACCAAAATTCTTCAGCAACAATTAATCAACCTGAGAGCTGCCTAAGATAACAATGCACCATTGCAAAAAAGCTGCCCAAAAAATGGAAAAAGGAAAAGCTGAAGAATGAGATCTTTACAAGAAACGTTGAAAGCAATGCCATACTCCTAAGAACCTAGAAGACTGCAAAGTTGTGTGTGTATCCAAGAGAGACCCATGAAGGCACAAAGACCACATGTGTGGCTGACCTTGAGACTGAACAAATAGGAAGTAAAAGGGAATATGCAGAGGTGTAACGTGCCTGTCACACACAAAGCACAGTGTGACACATACTGGACACCAGTCAGCAAAGACTGGGGAACATGCTGGCTCCAAGAACTTAAGGGAACTTCTGTTTAATCATTAAATGACCATTTAGCTTGCTAGAGACTTTGGTGTCCACACACAACAAAAAATTTTATAGTTAGTTCAGGCAAGTTACTGAGCAACAAAAACCACAAAGAGCCACAAACAATAGCAATAACCTGAGTTAGCACATGTTATCTAAAATGCTCTGTTTCGAGAGAATATTATGAAATATGTAAAGAAACTAGAAAATATGGCCCATACACAGAAAAAAAAAGGATTTCCAAATACAGGACTAACTCAATGAAGACCCGAAATCAACTATTACAAATATGTTGAAAGATCTAAAGCAAATACAACAATGTCTTACTAAAGGAAAAATATAAATGAAGAGATAATACACACACACACACACACACACACACACACACACAAAATACACAAAAGAACCATATAGAAATTCTAGAGGTGAAAAGTATAATAATTACGCTGGGTGTGGCAGTGCGCATGTGTACTCCCAGTACTCAGGAGGCTGAGGCAGGAGGGCTATGAATTCAAGGCCACCTGGGCTACACAGTGAGACCCTGTCTCAATGGGGAGAAAAAAGAAAGAAAGAGAAAAGGACAACAGCTGAAATTAAAAATTCATCATGGGGATAAACAGCAGTTTATCTGTCTATGCAGTGCTGGGGATCAAACCCAGGACCTGAGGCATGCAGAGTAAGCCCTCCTCCGCAGAGCCACGTCAATCAGATATGCCCATCCAAGCAGATCTCAGGCAGAAGAAGAATCAGAAAAACTGCAGATAAGCCGAATGATATTATCTCATCTGAGAAACAGGAAAACAACAGGGTAAAAATGAATAAAGACTTGGGGATTATCTTACAATTCCAGCATACCAACATATATTTTTGCAGGAGAAGAAAACAGGATAGAAAGTGTATATATGTATACATATCTATATGGAGAAATAACAGCCAAAATATTCACAAAGCTGATATGAAAGAAGAATATACATATTCAACAAGTACAACAAATTCCAAGTAAGACAGATTCAAACCAAGACACATGATAACCAAACTGGTAAAAGAAAGACCCCCCAAAAAAATGTTGAATGGAAAAAGTCATTCTTCTTGTAGAAGTAAAAGATCAGTATCTAATTTTTCATTAGAAACAATGAGGGCAGGTGGCAGCAGGATGGCAAATTCCAAACCCTGAAATATATCATCAGCCAAGAATTTTATATCTAACAAAACTGTCCTTCAAAAACAAAGAACCAATAAAATTAATAAAAGTTTAAAAAAAGGAGAATTTATCACCAAAAAAATTACTGAATAAAGTAGCCCAAATCAACCTACAGATTAAGAATACAAGTGAAGGGCCAGGGATTTGGCTCAGTGGTTCTACCTCCTGCCTTGGAAGCACAAGGGCCCAAGTTCAATCCCTGGTACCAAAAAAAAAGAAAAAAAAAGAAAAAGAAAAAGAAAAAGAATACCAGTGAAGTCAACTACGTAAAAAACATGAAAGACATAGGTAGACATAATAAGATAAATTTGTTTAACTCTCTTACTATCCTAATAACAGAAAACTACAGAATGCAATAATTATAAAAATGTGTGTTAGTGGACCTGTATAAAGATTAGTATGCATTATAATAGCAAAAGAGAGAAAAATAAATTAAAAATAGTAAGAAATGAGAAGTCATAAGCTAGACACAGTGGCACAGACCTGTAATAGCAGCACTCCGGGAGGCTGATACAGGAGAATCATAAGTTCAAGCATGGCCTGGGAAACTTAGCAAAGCAGTGTGTCAAAAAAAAAGAAAAAGAAAAGAAAAGGTAGTGAGGATGTAGGTCAGTACAAAGGCCCTGGGTTCAAACCCACCTGGGAGGGGTAAGGGGAAGGAAATAAAAGAGGAGAAAAAAGGGAAGGGGCAAAGGGAGGGTTTCAAATCAATACAATTTTATATCCTAGAAAAATAATTTATAGGATCAAGTGTAAATTTCTTTAAAAATGAAAACATCTAAAAAATGGAAAAAGGAAGTCAAACTGAGCCAAGGAAGGAAACAATAAAGTTGGGGGCAAGGGCTGAAGCTTCAGCAGGAAGGAAACAATAAAGATTTGAATAAAGTGGATAAAATATCAAATAGGAAACAGTAGAAAATAAACAAAACCAAAAATGTGTTCTTAAAAAAAAAAAAAAAATCGACAAACCCTTTAGCTAGACTACTCAAAAAAGAAAACTCAAATTAAAATTTTAAAAAAGAAAAAAATAAGAATTACAAGGGGTGATCAACAACTATATGCTCAAAATTAGATGCACTACAAATTTATTGATTATATTTTAAAAATATAACTAAACTAAGAAGAGAACACTTTCAAACTCATTCTATAAGGTAATAGTACAGTAACAAGAAACCAGATAAATACATCACGGCAAAAGAAAATATTTCTTATGACTATAGAAGTAAAATCAGCAAAACATAAAGTTATACATTATGAGAAAGTGAGATTTACCCCAGGAATGCAAAGTGAGTTTAATATCTGGAAAACAATGACTGTAATATCAAAGATACAGAAAAATATTTAATAGTCTATGTTTTTGTGATTTAAAAAATTCAATGACAGACTAGGCACAGGAAAGAACTTCGATCTCATAAAGGCATATACAGAAACTACCCACTGCTAACATCACAACTGACAGGAGATGACTAATAAAAGCTTCCTTAGTCTTTAAAATGCAGAGCAAAACTTCTAATCACTACTTCTACTCAATGTTGTCTGGAGGTTCCAGCCAGGGCTTTTAGGAAATAAATAAATAAAAAGCATCCATGTTAGAAAGGAAAAAGTAAAACCCCTGGCAGATGGTCTATAGAATCTACAACCTAACCATTTCAATAAGCAAGCTCTTGAAGGTTGCAGAATTCAAGGTCAATATTTTAAAAATCAATTGGTTTGCTAAAGATTAATAATAAACCATATGAAAGAGAAATTAAGAAAAGAGTTCTATTTAGCATTAAAGAATGAAACATGAGCTGGGTGTCGTAGAACATGGCTCTGTAATCCCAGTGAAGCTGGGGAAGGATTATGAGTTCCAGGCTCGCCTGGCTACATAGCAAGACCTTGTCTAGAAAATACATAAATTAAAAAATAGAAATCAATTTAACAAAAGCAGTGTAAGACTTCCACACTGAACACTAGAAAATAATTGTTAAAAGTAAAGCCTAAAAAATGAAAACATTCTACATTCACAGATTGGAAGACTAAAGATGTCAGTATTTCTCAAATTCATCTGCAAATTCAAAGTAGTTCCCATTAAAATTCAAGCTGCCAGGGGCCAGGGATGTAGTTCAGTGGTGCTGCACCTGCCTGGCAAGCACAAGGTCCTGAGTTCAATCCTCAGTACTGGAAAAAAGAATTTTTTTCAAGCTTCCTTTTTATGAAAAAGAAAAAAGAAAAGATACTACAACCTTTCAAAGTAAATCAACATTATCTACATAGACAGAAGAATCAGAATGACTTTGCACTTCCCAACAGAAATAGTGAAAGGTGAAACACAATGGGCCTAAGTATTAAGAATAGCTCTGGATGATAATAGTTTCCAAACTCGATTTTCTTGCCCTGAAAATCTAGGAAGAAGAAAAGACATTCTCAGATTAAAAAAATTTTTCCCTTTGCCACACCTTTTCTCAGAAAGCTATTGAAGGACATGCAGAACTAAAATGAGAAAGTAAACCAAGAAAGGCCTAGACTCCAAGAATGTGCCTACAGAGAGATGAAGCCAGTGCACACTATCTGTCCAGAAAAGTGCCCTGAAAGCACCCCAAGATGGTGACAAGGAGAGAACAGATTGCTGAGTGTACAAGGCAGTGAAGGCAGCCAGTCCAGAGTGAAACAGGCTGAAGGTGAGTTACATAACTAGACACAGAGGTCGGTATACTAGGTACAAATGCACAAACAGTACACAGCCAGCTATGCTAAGGGAAATAAAGCAATTACTGGCTCTAGATCATGAGAAAAGGCAAAGTACTAACAGCTTACTAAGTTTAAGTAGAGAACTAGAACAGCACATATAATCACAGTATAAACTAAATTTTGTTCTAAGCAAAATTAAAATACATGTACATTTGGTAGGTGAGGTAGAAAATGAACATGAAGAATATTCAGAGGAAAGATAGATGAAACCCATGCTCCACAGTGGGAAGTAAGATTCTAATAGAGGAGGAGCGCAGGGTATAGGGCAGCGGTAAGGCACTTGCCTAGCATATGTGAAACCCTAGGTTTGATCCTCAGCATTGCTATTTCAATAACATATACACAGAGTATTAGAAGACAGCAGTAAATAACAAAGAATCGATGAAAATAGTTGACAGTATTTACTTCTGAGACAAAAATGGCAGAGGTAGTAAGGCACAGACTTTTCATATGTGCATTTAAAAATTTAGTTGATTCTGTTTATATACATGATTATGACCACAGAAATATTTTTAATGAGAAGGGATGACAGCAATTCCTCATAGGTTTTTGCCATGAGTCATAACACTAAAACTTTAGCAAACTAAAATAGTTTCAATTTTCTCTTTCCAAATCAATCATGGAATAATATCTAGAATGAATGTAAGCTTTAAATAAGCTGAGATTGCAACAGAGAACTGCTCAAAACATAGGTTCACAAAGAAAGTCTACCAAATCATCATAATTAACCAGATAAAATGTATGTGCTCTGTCTAGAAGTAAACTATCCTCAGGTTTAAAGCCACTGCTGTTTCAGGAGCTCAGTTACCAAACAGTACCCAAAGAAAATTAACATCTGATTTTTCTTCAAGCTTTGCAAACTAAAAAAACACCACGGTGCTGAAGGTACTTTACAGGAGAGTCTTTGGAGTGATAGTAAATGTAAAGCGAGCTAAAAGCACATGTCTACAAAAGCAAGTTATGTGGAACTACAGGTGATTTACATTTTATTAAGTTGTGAGGCATGCCTCACAAAAATCACACAACTATATATTTAGCTAAAATTTAACTGGCACTTAGTTTCTGAACATATATGAATGAAGTATGAAAAATAATACATGTGAACATGTAAAATATTTTATTGATTCAGGTTCACAGCTCAGTGGGATCCCATGTCAGTGGAAAGATACTCTAATAAGAAGATTTTGCTGGCTTATTATATGGCTCAATATGATTTTATCTACTAGATGATGAAGACTTAAATAACAACTTAAACCATACCCAAAACACTATTTCCAGTTCCTCCAAAGTGAAGCTGTTTAATGTGTTTCTTTTCCTTACTATGCAACAAATATATAATGAAGACTGCTGATCAAATAAATTACTACTCTTATGTAAATCATTTAGCTTATAACATTCTTTTTACCATATTTCTTGGAGATAAAATCTTATTCTCCTCAAATATAGTGATCTTTCCACGAACAAATTCATAGTAGACAAAGATTTTTATTCCAGGACAAAATCCTAACCTACAACATTTTATTATTACTACAGAATTCTGCTACTCTGAAAATCCCATTATACTCACAAAATAACAACCCATGATAAAGAGAAATCACATACACAAAGCCTCATAATATAGCAGATACTGAATTTCCTGAACCAGGGTATGATACTTCAAAAGTCCCAGTTTACCTAGGTATATCCCCAACAAAATAAAGGTACTAACCAGACCTTTAACCCTGAAAGTATCAGATCTTAGATTAAGATTTTGTAATATGCACAAAGAAATATGAAGTTTCACTAAATATAGTTGCTAAAGAACAGTTTTCCAGACTTGGGAGTATACCAGCTTTACAATGGCTACGAAGGATGTGGCCATTTCCCTACGACCATCTTCATTTTTGCTAATATTTAGGAAAGATGTTAGGCAACCTCTGACCCTATTCAGAAGTCCAAGCTCTTCTGCAGATTCCTTTTCGATATTTAAGAGTGCGGAAGAGAAGCTGGGGAAGGCGGCTTCACAGCCAGCTCTGGCATTCTGCTTCAGGGGCCTTGTCTCAGCACCTAGTTTTGGGATCCCCAGGACCACCTCAGATTTACTGCTTCACCAGGTCAACTCGTGGAACTCAACAGGCATCCCCACAGCCATGATTTACTATAGCAAAAGGACACAGGGAACAGGCGGCAAAGAATGGAGCCTGGGATGAAGTCAGCAGAGACTGCCAGTCCCTAGAAATCACACAAAACATGCCTACATCACCCAGTACCGAGCTGTGACGTCCAAAGTGACATGCTGCCTACCAGGAAACTTGATCAGAGATGGTGCCCAGGTGTTTACAGCAGGTTGGTCATGTAGATACCCCCGGCTCCTGAAGGAGAATGGTTGTGCAGCACAAACCATACTGTATTGTCCAGCTGGGGCACCATAAGCCTCTCTCATCTCACTCTCTGGGAATGGAGGGAACCTTCCCCAAACCCGAGTTTCCAATCAGCCAGCGTAAAGCCAGCCTTGTAAGCAGGTTCTACTCAGGTCAATGAGCTCAGGCCTTCTATACTCACCTCCCCATATATTGGTTTCTCTGGGTCATTTTGCCCTGATTTCTAATCTGCTACAGTTACCTTCCAACAATGTATGGGAAGACAGTAACTGTAAAAGGTGGTGTTTCATGCCATGGGGCCAGCATGAGCCACACAGCAATGTGAAGCATCCCTGCAGCAGGAAAGGGACACAGCTGACTTCATCTTCCAAGGGCCCTCTCCGCTTATCTGCATCCTCTGATTTTCCCGAAGAGATTGTCAGTACTGTCATTAAGTTCCTCTAACCCCTAAGTGTTCTCACCATATTCAGTGACCAGAAGGCTGAGCTTCAAAAACCAGATACACACAAGGTGAGTCTCCCTTATATGATGTGCATGGAAACAGAAATGTTTCAGACGTTATGCAGGATTTCTGGGGTTCTTGTTTTGTGGGGGAGGAGTATTTATATAGACTTTCCCAGTTCAGCACAAACTCTCAAGTTTTGGATTTCAGAGTATTTCAGATTAGGGATGCTCAATTTGTAACTCCAGCTTCATAGATTATCTCTGATCAAATAGATGAAAAGCAGTTTTATTCCCACATAATTATCTTATACATAGCACAGGAGCCACAGTGAAAATAACACTGGGATCAGGTCTGACTCCACACCAGAAAACCACAACTCACTTCTACCATAACAGCCTGATGGAGCCGAGACAGATGACTCCTATATTCTATTCTCAGTTCTCCATCACAATATTCTGTAAACTTTTGTAAAACAGGGCACAGAAAATTAAGACTAATCTGAAGGACAGGTTTTAATCTTGGCTCTGACTCTAACTATGAAGTCTCCCAAAAGTCAGTTCATGTCTCTGGACACCTGCTGTCCACACAGACAAAGGACAGGACAGACCAGCTGCTCCGTGAGTAGCACTGCCACTCCGACTGGCTGCAATTTCGTATCACTTTCTCCCTTACGGCTACAGTGTATGGCAAAGGTTTACAATTCATTTGGCATTTTCTCCAACAAAGTTAAAATGATAGATGTCTAACTGTTACAGTACTTTAAAAATTCTTACTATAATAATGAGACACTGTGGACTCAAGCTGTCTTGGGTCTGGTAAAATGTGAGTGCCCTCCTTGCATTGCCTTCTATGGACTGAAAGTAACATGAAAACATTTCAAAGATATTTATTTTCCAGAACTATTATTCATGTATTTCTAGCCAGATGCATTTTGGAAAAGCTTCACTCATTTAAATAAATATATTGCAAGCACCTACTATACTAAGCATCATGTGTAAAGAAACCATGAGAGTGTTGAATGTTTCAACACCAATCACTTTTAAAGGCGCTCCCCAAATCAGGAGGAGGCACAGGACTGAGCAAGAAGTGTGCGTGAGAAACTTATTTCTGAGAGGGTGAAATGGGAAGGAACTGCTGACATACGATCCAGACAAGATCTCCAAACACCATCCCTCTAGCCATGGAGTCTTTGAATAATATTACAGCAAAAATAGTAGTAAAGACCAATGTAGTATCTGAAGAAGAGTAAGGGGGAACGCAGAAAAAAGGAAAAAGTCTGCACTCACCGGGACTGTGGCAATCCTTTTTTACTGAGATCTGTCCTCACAGGTTCTCCTACATGTCTGTAAATTTCCACTAAGCTGTTTATTGCTGCATCTCGAACCTAGATGTAAGAGAAGAGATCTTACAGCTGCTCTGTGTCATTCCCTAGCACTTCCTGCTGGGACACAACAGGCCGCATCCCACCCCAATTTAACACCAATTTACCAGTGTAATTATGAATGGAATCCCTTTATACATATTGGACCAGACAGTAATGTTGAACCATCTCCCTCCACGGACACAATCCCAAGGGTCCCAATCCAATGTACATGTTAAAGTCCATACCCTTTAGTACTTTCCATTTTTTAGGATGTACATCAGGAAATTAGAATTTCCAGGCCATTGTTCCAAAACATAAAGAATACTACAAATAAATGAATTATAACTAAAAGTAAATTATCATGTAAAACACTCGGTATTTAAGACTCATAAACAAAATATTTAGTGAGCATCAAAAATGTATAGTACAGACTACAGAGATCCCATATTCAAGGAGCTTACAGTCCTCAAAAGAGCAAGGAAAGAAGTCCGTAACATTTTCATTTACTGTCAGGGAGAGAGCACAAAGAGCACAGTAGAAAGTGGGAACAATCAAATCAGCCGATGTCAGGAAATGCTTTACAGAAGGGGTCGGGCGTACTGGAATATGCCTGGAAGGAGAGGATGTCACCAGGTTGAGATGGAATAACACAGGTGCCAGGTTCCAAACAAGACACAGGCTGGGCAAAGACAAAAAAGCAGAGGTGCCAGCAAATGCTTCAAGCATGGCCATCCAGTCAGACACAAACATGAGCCAAGAAAGCTGCACAAAATAAGGCTTAGGGAACAGGAAAGTTCTTCCCTATCTCCCTGCTTAATTTGGAGAAATTTGAGTAGGGACTATATATGTCAAGCAATATCACTATATCAATGTTTTTAAATTCCTTGAGTGCAAAATTATATGGTTATATTTTAAAGAACCTTGTTATGAGATGATACACACTAAAGTTTCTAGAGGTAAAAATACTATATCTGTGTGTCACTTTCCAACAGTTCAGAAAAAAATGTACAGTTGCATATATATACGTATACAATCACAGATGTAAAACAAATGTGACAAAATGTTAAGTGTAAAATTTGGGTGTTCATGATATTACTCTAATTTTTCCATAAGTTTAAAAGTTTTCAAATAAAAATAGGGAGAATAATTTAATACAAAATGAAATGAAGGTCAGGTGGTCTTGGTGAGGGATTGTATGTACTTTAGTAGACAAAGATGAGAGCAACATGATTTTTAGATTCAGTTTTGAGCAACGAAATCAATGTAATGGAGAAGTAGGAAAAAGTAGGCATATAAATATTTTACAGTTTGGAATAATGCCAGTTACCATTTATCACTGTCCAGTAATATGTAACTTCATTCATCATTTTTTCCCCCTCTGTTGGAAAAGATAAATTCTAAGTCATAATATGTTGTCCTCCAAAACAGTATGCTGTGGGATGATTTGTGTCCACCAAAATTCACATGTTGGAGCCCTACCCCCTAAAGTTACTATATGTGCCAATAAGGGCTCTAAGGAGGAAATTAAGGTTGAAGGACATCACAAAGGCATGGCCATGAAATGAATGGATTAGAGAGACCTTAAGAGTAAAAACAGAGCAATGCACACACAAATAAGAGGTCATACTGCACACAGAGAGGTTAGCAGTCTGCAAGCCAGGAAGAGGCCCTCACCCAAATCCCACCATGATGCCACCCTGATCTCAGACTTCCAGATTCCGCAAGCCATGAGAAAATAAAAGCTTTGCTATTTTAGCCACAGTTATGGCAGTCAGAGGTGCCTAGCACATTATCAGTTATTTTAGAAAAGAAATGATTTCTAAAGTTGAAAAACATTTTCACATAAAAACAAATATGTACTACAAAAGTAGTCAAGTCACTGTGTCATAAAGACCAGGAATAGATGCATCATCTATCTCTGCTTACTTTCTAATGATTACATCTGCTCATCATACTGTGTGATCTCCTTGAAGAGCAATCAGTATCTAGCCAGTTACTCAGAAAAGTCTGAGCCATAATTGGTTAAAAGCAGGAGGATTGCAATTTTGACCCCAGTCTGGGCAACTCAGTTACTTAGCAAGACATTTTCTCAAAATAAAAAAGGGCATAGGAATGTAGCTCAGTGCAAAGGTCCCAGATTCAATCCTTAGTACCCCACCCACAAATCAGTGGAGAAATAGTGCCAAGAATTATTTTTTTCAGAACCAAAGAAGTAGACATAAAGAATAACTTGGCTACTATGGAGCTGTGTGACCCTGGAAACAACTCTTTAACAATTCTCAACTCAATTTCCTCTGAATCTGAAGGAAGCTATGAAGGTTGAAAGAAATAATGGTTCCCCTCAACAAGTATTTGAGTGCTTATCAGGTGAAGATGAACCGAAATGCCCATACAGGCCAGGTGGTACAACATACACGAGTGGAGTAGGTTCCACATGGGATGACATGGCACGAGTAGGGGACCTGGCTGGCACGGTTAAGAGCAAAAGTGGAGGTTTGGGCACACAAGGCCACTACCACTCGGCCACAGAGAAATGCAGGAACAGCAACTGGCATAGTGTCTACACTTTCAGAAGAAGTTAGAAACATCCATGTCCCAAATTTAAACTCACCTAAACTCTAGGGGGAAAACTTTTTTTCAGAGTGCAAAGCCTGGAATCCCTGGATGACTCCTATCTTCTTACATAATACTAAAATCTGCCTGTAGAGCACCAGCCTCACTTTACAGATAAGGGAGAAAAGCGAAAAAACAAACAGGATCTTTCTCCCAAATTGGAAGCGCACAAGCTTCAAACACACAGTAGCTGCTATTCAGGAAGTAGTGTCTAGAACTGCCAGCGTGACACAACCCTTTAAACATGTTCCTGTAGGCTTGAACTACCAGGGGTACAAGCTGCACAATGGGACAATCATGCATGCATGGCCTCCTTAAACATGTTAAACAAGTCTTACATTTGCCATCTTATAAAAAAAAAGATCTCCATCATTTAAGAACAAAATTAAGCAATCTTTATGACAGTTATTTATGAATATAAGATGCAATTCCATTTGAGGGTGTTACTTTGGTTTTCAAGTTGTATTATTACTATTGATAATCAGTCAGTCCAGGAGCACTTGACTTTTGATAATGACACAGATTCTTGGTAATGGATGCATGTGTACAGTTTAACCAGGACTCCCAACATTTGTAACAAGGAAAGTTAAGGTCATGCCAATATCACAAATACATTTCAAACACTAATATTATCCTACAATTAAGTATTCTCATATAATGAAATACATGCACATCTAAGAGTTTCTCAGAAACCCACTCAGTGTGGCAGGTGTGTGATTTCTTCAAATGAAAAGGAACATCTTAAGTCATGCTGTTGATTAACTTCTAAGGGTCTAACATGTCCTGCCAGCAACTAAAAGAATCACAGCCCCACCCCCAAGAACTTGCACAAGGAATAGAGAGCAAAGCACTTATGACTGCCCTCACTAACAGGGAAACTGAGGATCAAGATGCAAATGTCTACCAAGGTCAGCTGCTGTCACATGCAAAGGCAGGAACGATGACAGGCCTATGTCTCTAAAGCGGGCTTCTTGCACTGCACAAGGCAGCTCCAAGTTTTACACATACTCTACCTGTGGCATCTTTAAAACACTACTTTGAACTCTCTAACCCTTAATATCATCTTACTTTCTTCAACAACTGAATCAACATTTTTACAATGTGGGATGACACTATTCATGTGAAATTTAACCTGCACTGCTTCTAAAATAAGAAAAACTTTGCTACAATGTCTAGAGATCTTACTAGCTTCTCTAGACCTACAGGAGAAAAGCTGAACCAGGGAAATGACCAACACAAGCACAGATCAGTCCCTCCCTTCTCATCTACAGAATCTTCAGGGAACTTCCCAGTGCTGGCAATGGGACAGGGACTGCTAAGTGAGGCTTTCCCAACAGAAAACACCAGAAGAAAGACCTGTGAAAAATTACACAGACTTCCTTGAAGGCCTATCTGAATGGCTTCAATGCCAAAAATGTTTTCCTACAGAAAACAAAACTAAAAGCAGCAGTGGGGACAGCAGATGTTAGAGTGTTGAGGTAATCTTTAAACTGATGTTGAATCCATTTAAAAACTGCATTTCCATGCCATACATCTTCAGTGACGGCTGGATGAAACAAGGGAGACAAAAGACACATGCAGCACAGAGATGCCGAAGAGAAGGGGATACGCCGTCAGCCACTGGGCCCAAGAGCAAGGATGAGGAGGAAGCAGACAGAGGAGGAGTGCAGACCCGGAGGGAACTCAGTGCCCGTGGGAGTCAAGCTGAAGGCGAACTCACAGAATTTCCTCAAAGGGCAACGTGCACTCAAGACTTCAGCGGAGACATCTGCTTTCTGTGTGCATGTCTCTTGTAAATTACTGCCCCATTTTCTGCCTTTCTAATGAAAGAAGTGTTTTTCTATTCATTTATATGAGTTGGTGTAATAAAAATGACTCTCAAAAAGAAAAAGAAAGAAAAAAGGGGGAGAGAAAAAGAAAGAGAAGAAATGACTCTGGATGAGAACTGAGCCAGGTGAGAGAGACGGCCTTGCTGTAGACCAGATGTGGCAAGCTTCCCAACGTGCTGAATAACCACAGAGCCGGTGTCACCAGGTGGGGACACCTTCCGACCACAGAGCAGATGTCCAGATCCTGTCCCGCATGTTTACGCTAAGGAGACAGTGTTTGTGTTTTTCTTTTAATTTTAAAACTTACGTAAAGCACAGTTCTTAAGGGTGCTGTTCAGGGACCTTCAACAGTAACATACCCCAGTATAGCTACCACCCAAAGCACAGAAAGTCCCCTCAGGTGCCTTTCTAATTACTAATTACTCTCCCCCTACCCTACTTCCATCCTTTTTGGCTGCAGCAATAGTGACCATATTGGTTTTATCTTGGAGGCTGATCTGATGACATCAATTTACAAGAGTGATTTTTCAATCCTACCAGTAGAAGAAGGCAGGGTGAGTGGTCACACTTGCTGATAATTTTTTTTAATTTTAATTTATTGGTACATTCTAGGTAGACAGTACAGTTACATTCGTTACTGGGATCTTGTACCTTTACATGCCAGGTCTTGGTTCTCATTTTTTCCCCTTGTCCCCACCCTCCCTTTACCCCCTCCTCCCCTGCTAATAATGTTTTAAAAACAAACGAGTAGCTGGTATCTTAAACAATAATCAGAGCTCTATAAAGATGAATAAAGTCCACCCACCTACTAGACATATACAGAACACCTGACTACATCTGAACCAATGATTTTTCCCTAAGATTTTCCGTCTCACTCACCTGGCTGTTTGGGTCTCCAAGTAAATTACATATATGTGGCACAATCTTGTTTAGTGTTAGAGTATGTGCTCCAGAGCTGAAAACAAAAGGTGTGCATTGTTAGTGAGGACAAAAGAGAGATGCTCTTATTCCACAGTTGCCCTTCCTCTGCCTGCTCTGGGCCCTGTCAACCCTTTATACCAGGGTTCTCTCCATCCCACCCAATGCTGGCTCCAAAGGAAATGCACTCTGATGGCCCGTTCGCAGGGCAACAGCTTCAGTGGCCCTGCCTCTTCATGGCTAGGCTGGCAGCCCCGCCTCACCTGACCCTCCTGCTTGCCTCACAATGATATGCCAGCTCTATGTCACTTTGTCAGGTCACACCTCCTGTGCCACCAAACCTAGGGGAGCCAACCAAGCTGCAAGTCCCTGGACAGTCCTCAGTGGAGGGTCCTTGTGTGCTGCGGCAAGGTGACATTCCATTAATGCTGCTGAACCACAGGACGGACTGACGGCAGCAGCCACAGGCCTCCAACCGCACACTGACCCTCCTGGAGGACCTTCAAGGTATTCACAACTTTTATCCAAAAAAGCCCTGCTGTCACAAATATTCTTTGTGAATATATTATGTAAAGTAGCACAGACCACTCTTGAAAAGAAATTGGTGGTTTCTTTTCAAATTAAAAATGGCCTTACCAAATGCCCCTGCCATTGCACCCTTGGGCACTGATCCAAGAAAAATGAAAACTCATGTTTATACAAAATTTATACAGGTTTGTAACAACTTTCTTCTCAATAGTCACAAACTAGAAACCACCTAAATTTTCCAACAGGCAAATAGTTAAATAAACTGAGATATATCTACAGTATGGAATTCTCAGCAATAAAACAAAATGAATTATTGTCACAATAAACAACATACATTGCAACCTGAAAAGAATTGCGTTGAATGATAAAGGGCAATCTCAAAAAGTGACATAATCTACGATTCCATTTATACAGCAATCTTGAAATGATAAAATCACAGCACAGACTAGCTGTTGACAGGAGTTAGGATATGGCTAGGGAGGAGCAGGCGAGGAGTACCACAGTGACACCTGTCACCTGGACTATCTGTGTAAGTTCTGCAGACTGTACCAAAACCACTTTCCTGGCGTTGATACTGTATAATGGGTATGCAAAACATTTAACAGTGGGGAAGGGTTGGAGAGAGGGGAAGAATATCTCCTAGTACATTTCTATGCAACTTCCCCTGAATCTATAACTTCAAAATAAAAGTTTTTTTAAAAAAGCTTCAGCTAAGTAAAAAGTTAAGGTCACCCCAGACTTACGCATTGAGTGTTGCAATGAGGCAGAGACAGATGCCTTCTCTCGTGCGAAAATTCTTGTGTTTAAAGCCTCCAAGCATTCTGTCCCATACATACTGTAGGTGATGAAAAATAGGTGAAAGAAAAGAAGACTGCTTAGTAGGGTCAACAAAACAGGAACCTTGTAGCAGGTGCCAAACTGGTCCTGCCCTCTACACTGGATCCTCTAAGAGCATTCAGAATGGTGACTCAGGGCCGGGGATTTAGCTCAGTGGTTTCACTCCTGCCTGGCAAGCACAAGGACCCAAGTTCGATCCCCAGTACAAAAAAAAAAAAAAAAAAAAAAAAATAAAAAAAAAAAAAAAAAAAAAAAAAAAAAAAAAAAACCAGAATGGTGACATATTATTTGATAGAATATATCAAGTTAAAATGTTCAAAACACACAAATTTACATAAATGCATATAATTCCCTCAACAAATCTAGAAAGAAGTTTTGCTGGTCCCGTACTACAGGTGAGAAAAGTCCAAAAAGAGAACATATGGCTTGCCAAAGGTCACATACCCACCCACACTGTTCTCCTCACCAGTTATAGCTTATATCTAGATGCCCCCAGAGCCTCATACGATCATAGGTGGACTATTCAGAGGTGGCTGAAGCTAAGGGGGTATGATACTGGGATTAAGGTGTGTGATAATTAAATTGGTTTAGCATAGTTCTGGGTGTAGATAATAGAAGGCCCACCCTGGGTATGCAGAGTACCACCCAAAAGGCTTGTAGCCAGGACAGGATAAAAGGGAAGGGGAAGGTTGCTGCTTTCTGCCTTCCTGCTTCTGCTTGCCTTGCCATGGACTGTTTCTCCTCTACAACGCTCCTCTGCCATCCGGCCCTGTCTTGCAGCCAGCCAGATGTGGACTGAAACCTCTTCAAACTGTGAACTGACATAACCCTTTTCTCCTTTTAACTTGTATGTGTTAGGTATTTTGTCTCAGCAACAAAAAAAGTAACTAAGACATCACTCATGCACAAGTGAAACACTTGGTCACCTTTTATAGCAATTTGAGTTTTCTCTCTCCTGGGAAGGCTCTTGCTGATGAAATCCACCCCACCCCTGGAATGGACAGCAGGACGCTGGGAGACAGGGCTTCATCTGTCTATTCCAGCAGCCCAGCTCACAAGGAGACAGAGACCAGAACTCCAGCTGCCTCCTGGCTCCCCAGATGTGTAGCAGCATTTTCTCAAGAAATGGAGAGCCAGTCATATAAATGAGTTAAAGAGTCTAAGAGATTAAAGTTTTTCTACTGATTTATTTACTTGACACTCATATGGGGAAACAGATTAAATATGAAAATGGCCACCTCTAATACATCAACTTGGAAAAAATTAAGTTTATGTACCCACACACTGTTTGTGCAAGAAGGCACCCACTGGCCCTCAAATGCTTCTCTAGACATACCTGGGGATTAGCAGCTTGATCCATGATCTTTAGCAGCAGAGTTTGGTCTTGTTCTCTCACAGGGTCTTTAGAATCTCCCAGTCTGTCTATTAGGCTTGGCAGCACTGAAAACCAAAATGAAAACTGATCAAATGAAAGTGATTTCGGGGACCTGTGGTCACCAAATACTAATATTTCAAGAAACTGAGAAGATAAAAATCCCTGGCCTGATACATTTCAGTCTATATCCACCCATCTTTACAAAAAGCCCTACTCTCCTTGCTGAAAATTATAATAGTTATTGTAAGAATCTGCAAAAATCCTTTGCGTGGACAAGCAATCTCCTCTACTCCACTGTCCACCAGCCAGCTATCAACGTATCTGTAAGCTAGTGACATACATGTATGTATGTAAGGCAGGTAAGAGACAACACAAAAGGAAATCTGAGTAAGAGAGGGGAGGAGGGCCCAGCAGACCTGTTTGGGGAAAAGAGGTGGACACATATTGTTCAATGTATGTTTCACTGGCACCGTGTGCTTTTTTTATTTTACACACCCCAGATGGAGCCCTGCTCTCTACGGCACCTTCACACAGTGAATGAGTACAGGCTGCCCCTCAGCCACAGGCTCTCAGAGGGTAGCTGTACAACAGAGGTCAGCTGACTTGGCTTCTTTTAAGAATCTATAAAGCTCTATTACAAGAACATCCTTGAATAATTCAACTAATTCGGGAGGAAAATGAAACACTATTAAAATAACAAATTTCTAAAATAGTTATTTTTAAATTTCTAGCTATATAGGTACGTTGTTCCAGACAAGATATAGCTGGTTCACCATCATTTCTAAAAGAGCTCTCTCACCAGAGCAGAAATGGATAAATTCCAACTGGGGGGGTAACAAAGCAGTCAAGTGTTCACAGAGCACATGCAAAGCCTACAGTTGGGTCCCTAACCCTTTTAAAAAGCAGGAAATTCTATAAAGAAATGCTCCCACAAACAGAACTGCTTGGCATTTATACTGCCATCAAGAAGTATTAGGGGTTGAGAATATCAGGGGTTGAATCTATGAAATCTCTGCTTTCCTATTTTGCTGGCAATATTGTCTTTTCAAAAGAAAAGCGAGCCTTCACCCCACACTTGTCATGTCATTTACAGCCAAGGTGAGAACAGGAATGCCAACAAAAATTTGGGGAAAACCTAACCACCTCAGTTTTGCAGAATTTGTCAAAGAAAACTGCCTCTCAGTAAAAGAAGGGTTGAGGACAAATATAATTTGGTTGGCATTAAAGGAAGATGGTTAATTTTGCATAAGAAATCAAAGTGGAAGCAATATTTCACATGGAACACATTAGTAACATTCCACATTACAACACAAAGGCTGGGAGAAACCAGCGCAAATATATAAAGCGGGGCGGGTAAAACAGCTGAGGGTGCAGTAATGAGATACGAGCCCAGAAAGTGTAGGGAGGCCACGGAGGAGAAGGCTGGGAGCGTCTAGGAGGCTGGAAGAAGGGCTGGGAGTGCAAGGGAGGCTGGGCAGCTGTGTGGAAGCGATGGGCGCAGCCTAGCAGAGGAACTGAGCAGAATGAGGGGAAGGCTGGGGCCAGCTCCGCTCCCGCTCACAGCTCACCTGTGCCGATCTGCGCCTTGAACCGATCCTGTAGCCGGGTCACCAGAGCCGACAGGATGTCCATGCCCAAAAGAACTACCTGCAACGGGAAACACCGGGAGCCAGTTAGCGGCCGGCCCAGGCCGCAGCGCAGCCGCCAGCCCAGTCCGATGACGCCCGCGCATGTCTGGCCCAGCGCTGGCAGGAGCGCTCGCGCCAACTGGGAAGGCTAAACTGTTATCAAGGGTGCGGATGGCCCTGCACGAAAAGAGCCGTTTACAGTTTTAACAGAAAATATAATGTGACAAGAAATGAAATAAAAAGCAGCCACAGCAAGACCATAGTCCGAGCACAATTCTAGAGCGCGCTGCTGTGGCCCCGCCCCGCCCCGCCCCACCAGCTCCGCCCTTGAGGAGCCCGTATGCAAATTTTCACCAACTGGCGTGTGGTCTTATGGGTAAAACGTAGAGGCTGTTTCGCGGTCTCTCCGAGCCCCAGGGGGTTAAAAAGTAGCGGTTTACGTTCACAGTCGTGGTTACTGGAGCTACGCTAGCTAAGAGACAGGCTAGGGCGGGAGTCCTCAGTTAGTCACCACAACCCAACCCAGTATTGGCGCTTCCTGGTCACAGTGTACGTACAAGAATTGATAACCATCCTTTTCTTGGGGTTGCGCTACTGTCCAATGAACGCTTAGTGAGGACAGTACTGCTAACGCCTACACAACACGTTCGCATCAATTAAAGCTCTGCTTTACCTTGGTGCAATTTTTGGAAAAAAGAAATACCTTTTTCCCGTCTTGTAAATTAAAAAAAAAAACAAAACAAAACAAAAACGTCTCATGTATAACTTTACTTCTGGTTTGTCCACAGGGGGCGCCCAAACCCACTCAACGTCCCCTGACTACAACATAGAAACTACGCTACAGGTGTGTGCAACTTCTTAAACCTGAGAAAAAGCCGATCTCCCTTGATATCTGCTACTTTTAAAATGGGCGGCCCAACTAGCACCATACAAACCAAGGTATTAACTGCTAAGGAAGACTGTGAGGGAAAAGGCGCTTTAGTGTGGTAGTCCTCCATAAAAGCAGTACACCCGAGCTAGTTATACTAAACTATCGCAACAAAGAGCACCAAGACAGGCACGGTAAGTGCGATGTGTCGTCCTGGACGGGATTCTGGCAACAGAAAAATGGTACTTCTTCCTTGGGTAAAAGCTAAGGGCATTTGAATAGCATGGCCTTTCGTTAATAATATCAAAGTTTGGGCTGGGGGTTTAGCTAAGTGGTTCCACCGCTCGTCTTGCCAGCACAAGGTCCTGACATCAAATGGGTGAGGTACTTGGGGGTGCTTGGGACCGGGGGCCCGACAACGTTTCTGTAAATCCAAAACAATTCTGAAATATACTTCACTTTTTAAAAAGACCAGCCCATCACTTAATTGGATTGATGCTCTCCTGATGAAATCATAAGCATGTGTACAGTTGCACCACTGGTGGGAGGCAGCCTGAGTCATACGAAAATACTAACAAGGCCAACTTTGGTTCCCCCCACACCGTTCAAAAATCATTCAAGACTGAGATGTAAGAGGACTACTGTGTTTTCAGGTATGAAAGTCTGGGTCAATTAATCTGGCTGCTAAATCTAGGGTAACACAGACCTTCCCCCTTTCCAGAATAACAGTCCCCAGGAAGACTGGCAGATGCAGCAAAACCACAGAGAAATAGCCAGAGAAACCAAAGATGCTGGAAAGAGGACAGAAGGCAGTGCCAGGTAACTTCAGGGCACAGTAAACAACTGGACTTTGGGAGGAAGCAAACGGATTCACCACAGAATTGTCTGGTTCACCCATGGCCACAAACCTAGTCATCAGCCACCAGTGCGTATCCTGACACCTGAGGTTCTTCTCCTAGTTCCATTTCCCTAATGAGAAAGGGAAAGCATGAAGAAAGTTCTTGCCCAGAAAAAAAACACACTAATAATTAGCTGTAATCTGTGCCTTAATATCCTCATTTGTAAAACAGGGGAAATAGTAACAGCTACCTCATAGGCTGCTGTGAACACTGAAAAGTGAATATGCAAAGTGCCTGAAATACTGCTCTGCATGCGGTAAGGCTGGAGCACACAGCTGGCCATCAGGGTGACAGGGGCCGATGAGAAATTCCTGATGGAACAGGACTGGGCTCACAGAGAACACAGTGGTAGAATCGTATGTTCAAACCCAGCCTGGGCAATTCAGGGACTTAATGAGCCCTTGTCTCGAAATAAAAAATGAAAAAAGAGTGAGGAGGTAGCTTAGCGTGAAAGCCTGAGATTCAAAAGCAAGAGGAAGAGGAAGAAAGGGAGGGAGAGGAGAGAGGGAGAATGCTGGCCTCACACTCAAGGTGGGTAAAGAGCACCTACCAGGAGCAAGCAGAGGGCGAATTAGCCGGGAGGAGAGTTGCAGGGACGTCCCCAAGAGAGAAGGAGGGGAGCCACTGAAGGGCTGCAACGCAGAGGTGCCAAGGGACCCCTGAGCTTCTAGACAGGACACAAGGCCAGCCCGGGAAGATGGGGGAGTGGAAGGGAGGGGATCAGCTTCCCACTCAGCATTTACTGCCTGTAGTTATCACCAAGCCATTAACAACTCTGCATGACCTGTGAGCACCTCCTCCAATATCTTTTCTCTCATCAAATGTGTTTATGTTTGTTTCCCCAGCTAGACTCCTAGAAAGCAAGGAACATTCTCTTGCACTTACTCAGAATTTCCAAATATATAGCCAATGCTGGGAACAAGGCAGATGGTGATCCATGAATCCCTTATTTTATTTTTTTTCCATTGAGTTTATTGGTACATTTTAGGTATACAGTACAGTTACATTCATCGTTGGAATCTTGTACCTTTACATGATATATCTTGGTTCTTATTTTTTTCCCCATACCCCTGCCTTCTCACAGGCTCAGCAACCCACTCTACCTGGAGATACACTCTCAGCCCCAACACGTTTTCTTTATAATAAAAAATTTAAAAGTGCTTTTGTAAAGGAGATGATATAGCTAAGTAATCAGGTCCAGCCCTCCTGCTGAAAACAAATATGCCAAGTATGGAATACAAGTATCAGAGAACCACCACCAGGTGAAGAAACATAAGAGGACTACAGTTCTAACACAGAAAGGGAAGTAGAAAGAATTAAAAAGCATTGTACACGTGTACCAACTCCCCACAATGAATGTAATCATATGTACTATAAACATGTACTGATAAAGATTTTAAATTAAAAAAATAATAAAGTACAGGCACCAGGCTGACCTCCAACTGGCAATCCACATGCCTAACCATTGGCTGAGAATTACTTTTGATAACTTTGAATCATCTAGGAGGACAAAAAATTAGTCCCCAAATCCTCCAAGATTGGTGGTTAGGTAACCTATAACTTAGGTTAGAAACCCAAAAGGCTTTATCTTAGCATTCAGGTGGCCCATAAAAGTTCTAATTCCTATTATGTGTGCTCTAAAGCCCCAGATAAAAACACAAATCACTTCCGAGTGGAAAGAACATCACAGTCTAGTCCTCAATTTATTTCTGTTAACAATTTTTCAAAGATAACACCCAAAACCCAACGAAAGCTAACCAAACACACAGGGCAACATGGGTGAAAACTAACAGAAATAAAGAGGTAGCCCCTTCATTTGCAAACTGAGGAGTTAGCTCAGCAGTCAGGTAAGCCGCCTGCCTCCCAAGTGCAAAATCCCGAGTTTGATCCCCAGTGCCAAAAAAAAAGATTCATTTGAACTCTGGATAACAATTCTTACCATGTCTAAAAAGATAACACATACAACTAAAATTTGGAGGAGACAAATGACAGCTTTTCAAAAGCGACATCAATTTTATTAAAAAAAGTAATAGATAAAATTAATACTTAATGGATGGGCTTTGTTTAAAGCACAATGGATATAGATGAGAAAGTTAAAGAGAAAACCAAGTTTGATCAGAAGATCCAGAACAAAGCTCAGAGGCAAAAGGATAGAAAATGCAAAGCTCTTATAACAGAAAGAGGATAGAAAGGAAAGAACATAAGCTTTAATGGAATTCAAAAAGAAGAAATTAGAGGTAATAGTTTAAAAAGCAATAACTGGCACCTGTTAGAATGGCTATTACAAACAAAAACAAAGTGTATGTTGGAAGAGGTAGGAGTGTAAATGGTACAGTCACTATGAAAAACAGTACGATGGTTCCCCAAAAAAAGTGTTACCGTATGACCCAGCAATGCCATCAGGGCTTCTGGGTCTACATCCAGAAGAAGTGAAAACAAAGTCTCAGAGATATCTATACACCTATGTTCACAGCGTCATTACCGGTAATAGCTAAAAGGCAGAAAAGAGCCCAAGTGTCTATCCACAGATGGATGGATATGCAAAACATGGTCTTATCCACACAATGCAATATAACCAACCTCAAAAAGGAAGGAAATTCTGATACAGTGGTCATCCTTTATCAGCAGTCTCACCATCTGTGGTTTCAATTATCCACAGACAACTACTGTTCATAAATACTGTGTTGAAAATTCCAGAAATATACAATTCAACAGTTTCATTAAACTTCACACTGTCCTGAATAGCATGATAAAATCTCGCACTATCCCGCTTAGTCCCACCTAGGACAGGAACTACCCCATCGGTATCCACACTGTCCACACTACCAGCCTTTGGCCACTTAAAAGCAATCTCAGCTATCAGACTGTCTGTCTGGTCTCAAAGTACTCATGTTCAAATAGCCCTTGTTTACTTAAAACAGGATACACCAAAGAGAGGCTGTAATACTTAATGCTGTCCTTTACATGAAAAGGTAAAAGTTCTCAACTTAATGAAAGAAAAAAATCATACACTGAGGCTGCTTGGCTCTACAGTACAATAAGATATTTTAACAAAGAGGCCACACTCATATAACTTCCACTACAGTAATGTTATACTTGTTCTGTTATGGGTACTAATCTCTTACTGTGCCCACTGCACATGGTATCATGGCTTAATTTTACCACTGGTATGCATGTGTGGGGAAAAACCCCTATCTATAGAGTTCACTACTAACCAATTTCAGGTGTCCACTGGGGGCCTTCGAGTACATGCCTCATGGATGAGTTAAGAATACTGCATATACTACACCGTGGAGGAGGCATGAAGATGTGCTGAGACAAGCTAGTCACAGAAAAACACATTTCCACATCTATGAAGTACCTGGTGTAATACACTGACAGACTAGAATGGCAGATGGCAGGAGTTGGAGCAGGCAAGAATGGGTAGTTAGTGTTTAGTGGGTACAGAGCTTCACTTTTAAAAGATGAAATATTCAGAAGATTGTTGGCAGTAATGATAGTAACATGGTGAATATATTAATGTCACTGAATTGTATATTTTACAAAGAAAGAAATGCCTAAAGAGGTGCCTGAAAAATGTTCCTAAAAAGAAAAACATCAAGCACAAATTTTTAAAAAGCCCAAAGAAACAACAGACTAAAGGAAAAGAAGTCCTTACCTAGATATATTAAATGTCTCTTGTGTTTTATTTTGTTTTGAAGCACTTGGCATTGAACCCAGGGGCACTTTTACCAATCAGTTACATTCCCAGCCTTTATTATTTTTTATTTTGAGAGAGAGTCTCACTAACGTGCTTGGGCTGGCCTCAAACTTGTGATCCTCCTCCATTAGTCTCCAAAGTAAGTAGGATTTCAGGCATGTACCATCACACTTAGATGCCTCTTTTCATTTGAAAAAAATTTTGTTTCAACTAACTCTGAATTATCAACTTGCTTCAAATTATGTGGATTATATACTCTAAGACATCTTTCCAGGACTGACCTTTGCAAGTCACAGCCGTTTTCTAGGGTAAATTCATTTTAAGGGGATTCAATTCATGGTAAGCTGGCTCCAAGACAAGAACATCATAGTGAAAGGGTGAGGCAGAGCAGAGATGCCTCTGTGTTTGAGGCTGAAGATGAAGATTACCACAAAAAGGCAAAGAGAGGCATGAGGTAAACCAAGGAAAACAGTAACAATCACCAACTTAGAATCCCAAGAGGAGCAAAACCTTTCTAGAAACAAAGTGAAATCATTTTCTTACAAACAAAAGCTGGAAACATTAGCCACAACTGCAGGATACAAAATCAACACCAACATTTAAAAAGCAATACCTTTGTATGCATCAATAATGAATGTGCTGAAAAAAAATCAGGAAAACAATTCCATTATATAGAGGGGGAGGAGAGAGGAGAGGAGTGGAGTGAGTACTTAGGGCTCAACCTAACCAAGGAGGTAAAAGAATTCTACAATGAAAATTACAGAACTCAGAAAGAAAGAAATTGAAGGGCCAGGGATTTAGCTCAGTGGTTCTGCTGCCTGCCTTGAAAGTGCAAGGACCCGAGTTCAATCCCCGATACAGAAAGAAAGGAAAGAAAGTGAAGATACCAGAAGATGGGAAAGACTTCCCAGTTCGTGGATCAGAATTAATGTATTTTAAATAGCCCTATTACCAGAAGCAATCTATAGATTGAATGCAATTCCCATCAAAATTCCAATAACATTATTCACAAAAATAGAAAAATAATCCAAAAATTCATATGGAAACACAAAGACCCAGAATAGCCAAAGCACTCCTAACCAAAACAAGCAAGTCTGGAAGGGACAACAATACCCAATTTCAAATTATATTACAAAGCCACAGTAACAAAGCACCATGTTAGCAGCACAAAAACAAACACACAGATCAATGAAAGAGAACAGAGGAAACAGAAACAAGCCAGTGCAACTACAACCATCTGATTCTTGACAAAGAGGCCAAATTGCATAATATTGGAGAAAGCCTCTTTAACAAATGCTGCTGGAGAAATTGGATATCCTTATGCAGAAGACTGAAAGAAAGTACCTATCTCTCACCTTGTACAAAAATCTATTCAAAGTAGATCAAAGACCTAGGTATAAGACCCAAAAGTCTGAAACTGCTAGAAGAAAACATGAGAAGAACATTCAACACAACAGGAACAGGCAACAAATGTAACTACATCAAAATAAAATTTCTGCACAAAAAAGGGAACTTACTTCCCTCAACTAGCATAATAAAGAAACAGTCTACAGAATGGGAAAAAAAAATCTTTGTGAACTACTTTTCCAACAGAGGATTAGTATCTACAATATATAAAGAATGAAAAAACTTAATACCAAAAACTTAAATAGCCCAATCAATAAGTAGATAAAAATTGAACAGACACAGCTAGAAAGAAGTACAAATGGCCAATACATACATATATGTGTGTGTGTATATGTGTATATGTGTGTATATGTGTGTGTATATGTGTGTATATATATAATGTGTGTGCCTATATATATGCACACATATATATGCACATATATATATGCACACATATATAGGCACACACACACACACACACACACACACACATATATGAAAAAATGTTCAATATTTTTAGCCTTAAGAGAAATGCATCCCAGTCAAGTTTTAGGAATAACAAAAATCCTTCTACACTGATGGTGGATTCAAATGTAAATTAGTACAGTCCACCATGGAAATCAACTGGGAGGTGCCTCAAAATAACTAAAAATAGAAGCACCATGTGATCTAGGTACAATATACTACTCCTTGAAATATAACTGAAGGAATTAAAGTCAGTATATTCCTGTACAGGGAACCTGCATACCCACAACAGCTGAGATGTGGAACCAGAGCTGGGCAACGTGTCGCACATCTGCAATCTCAGCACTCGAGAGGCTGAAGCAAGAGGATTGTGATGAGTTTGAGGCCAGCTTGGGCTACACAGTGATTTCTAAATCAGTCTGGATTATATAATGAGATCCTGTCTCAAAAAAGAAACAGATAGCTGGGCATGGTGGCACACTCCTGTAATCCCATCACTCGGGAGGCTGAGGCAGGAGGATCATGGTGAGTTTGAGACCAGCCTGGGCTACACAGTGAGTTCCAGGTCAGTCTCAACTACATAGTGAGACCCTGTCTCAAAAAACAAACAAACAAACAAAAAAGAAATAGAGGGGCTGGGGATTTAGCTCAGTGGTTCCGCCACCTGCACCAGTCTAGGTGCCCACGAACAGATGAAAGGATGAAAACAAATGTGGTGTATATAAACAAAATGGAGTATTACTCAGCTGGATGAAATTACATTATTTGCAATGAAACAGATGGAATGAGATCACCGTGTGAGGCAAAATAAACCAGCCTCAGAAAGTATCGGATGTTCTCCCTAATGTGTGCAATCTAAAAAGACAACACAAAAGTAGAAGGGAGACCATTATTAGACAAGGGGAAGAGAATAAGAGGAAGGGAGAGGGAGGTGTAAAGAAAGTTAACAAAACGCTGGACATGATTAAAATACTACACAGTGAAGCCTAATATAAAAATTAATAGGTATTAATATTTTAAAAGAACTAGTCACACATTAAACTTAAAGATGTAAAAAGGTATAACAGACTAATTATAAGGGGAAAATCTAATAAACACCGGCTGTATAATATAATTAATGATTGTTGAAAGGAGAAATAAAATTGCAACAATACTATATTTTTATCTATTGGGTTAAACACTATCCTTTTCTTTTGAATTCAACTGTAGTGCTTATCCTTTGCTCACAACATGTATAACACCATCTTAAGCCAAAGTAAAATGCTAATTGTTACTTTACCTCCACTGAAACCTTAGAATAACTTTTTTTTTTAACCCTTTTACCACAGCTACCAGTACAGCTGGAAACTGCCAGAAGGAGTCAGCAATTGGAGCCCCTTTTTATATCTAGTTTTATTGTTATGGTCTTGACTTAATGTCTTAGTTATACTTTTCCACTGGGTGTTTAAGACCAAGTCAAAGAGAGACGAGTGTCAATCAAATTAACCTCTTGCTGTCTGTCAAGGTCATTTAAGTCTCCTCCGGCATTACATTGGAACCATGCATAGAGCCTCTCAACTCCTGTCAGTGTCAGCTGTCAGGATGAGTCGTGGCCTTGCTACCATGTTGATTTTGATTAAAGTGTGGGAGACTCTTCCCTCTTGGTGACCCTCCTTTGGCACATGGACATTTGTTGATTTTTGTCCTTGCATCCAGCAATCTCTCTGCTCAGGAGGTTTGGTGACTCACCAAACTACTCAACTTCACTTTAAGGCCCTTCCCCAAACTGTCCTCTGCATGTCCTTCTTTAGCCCAGAGTTCCCCTTGGTTCTTCTCACTTTACAGAATTAACTGCATGATCTGAGTTCTCTATTTTTTTCTATTTCAAGTATTTTTCAAATGATACTATAATTATCCTATTTTTTTCTCCCTTGCTAGACTGTAAACACAACAAATACTGGTACAAGGGGTGGGGGTAGGGTATTACTTTTTGTGTCCAAGGCCTGGCTTTAAACTCTAGTACCCCAAAAAATAATAACCAAAAAACATTTTTTTAGCCAGGCACTCTGGAAGGCGGAGACAGGAGAGTTACATGTTCAAGTCCGGCCTGGGCAACTTAGCAAGACCTTGCTTCATGATTAAAAAATAAAAAGGGGCTGGGGATGTAGCTCAGTGTAAAGGCTATCCCAAGATAGTGGGGCGGACATCACTGGCCTCCATGCTGGCAATGCAGTCCCCTAAGGACCAGGATAGAGCAGGAACATTACACAAATGCTGCGGGATGTTTTCTACATCTCAGTGGAGGCCGACAATGCATGCACACAATCAGAGCTGGTTTCTACTCTCAGTAAAAGTGAAGCCACTGCACAGAACCCATGAAGGAGTCCAGCCGCAGGGCAGGTATACACTGAGCCCTGGAGAGCAAATCCACTCAGCCTCTCCACAGCTGGGTTCTGGAGACTCCCTCTAGAATCCCCTTTGGTGATTGGTAGCTGGAGGAGCTTTTTCCTAGAATTGCGCTTCCCTCCTCAAGCCAATTTGAAGATGAGCTGGTGTACCTGCTTTCTGGAAAGATAGATGAGCCCAAACCTAAACAAGATCATGCAGTAGGGAAAGTTTGTGTTTGACACTTCTTTAACCTTAGAATAACTGAAGGATAATAAAACACGTATGTCAAAACTATTTCCACCTATAGCAATCTTTTGACAGAGATTTACATGCTTCAAATGCAGGTAAGAAAAAGCTGTAAATAAATGAGATAAGAATCTATTTTAACATTGTAAAAAAAAGAAAACGCAAAGAGAGGGAAAACAGAATAAAGAGAAATATAAAGCAAATCGATGCCAACATTTGCTTAAGTATAAAGAAAATTGTGCTTTACATTTAAAGAACACAGGATGAGGCTGATCCAGACAGGGAATTATGTAAAAACCAACGTCAGAATGGAAAAGAGGGCATTACAGAAGTTTTTGATATAAATATAAAGATAGAAACACCTTTACATGAATGAATTTAAAACTTTGGGAGATGATAGTTTTTTTCAGCCTTTCGGCTAAGATGTGCAAAAATTTAGATGAAAGAGATACATTCTTAGAAATTTACAGTTTACCTTTCTTGTAGTCATAGGCATAGTAGGCAAGGGCTTTCTGAACAGAACTCCAGCAGCTCAGAAATAGTATCAAGAATCAACAAATAGAGGGCCTGGGATTTGCCCTAGTGGTTCCGCCACCTGCCTAGCAAGCACAAGGTTCAGAGTTCAATCCCCAGGACCAACAACAACAACAACAACAACAACAAAAATATATGATCATATCAAATTAGAAACTTTTGCAAAGCAAAAGAAACAACCACGGCGGAGAGGTACAGCCTACAGAATGGGAAAAAAACAGTTGCCTGCTATTCCTTAGATAAAGGACTAATAGCTACAATATATTAAACACTCAAAAAAAATTTAGAAGCCCCAAAATAAAAGACCTAGTCAAAAAATGGACAAGTCAAATGAGTAAACACATCACAGACAAGGAAGTACATTGCTTAATAACTAAATCTTAGAAGTAGACTACATGTCTGCTTAACAGATGAATGGAAAAAGAAAATTTGGTATTCATACACAATGGAGTACTGCTCTGACATTAAAAAAGATAAATTCAAGTTGTTTGTGGGAAAATGATTCATCTTGAGACCATAAAGTTAAGCGAAATAATCAGACACACAGGCTTGATTTCTCTTATATGAGGAAGCCTAATATATAAAGTGCAAAATAACAGACAATAGGAAAAGACAGAAAAATGTTATTGTAATTAAGCATAGACAATATATCTAAAAGTATACCTTGATTTAGTATAATTGTCTTATGTGTTTATATTTTTTTAGACTGTTAGTCTGGCTTTTAATCTGTACTTATGATAACTAACTTGATTAGGATTTATAAAATAAAGAAATGAATCTGATGCTGGCAAAAAAAATTTTAAGGGGGGTGGCGGAGAAAGAAAAAAATAAGAATTGAGATGTGTTATGTACATGTACCAATTCTCCATGATGAATGTAATCATTATGTACTGCAAAAATGTGCTAATAACAATAAAATATCAAAAATTTTAAAAAACTAACCAGAGAAAATAGGAATCATATATTGTCTAACAGCTACTGAAGAAATTAACTTCATAAATTGATACCTTCTCTAAAAGGCTTTTCTGGCCTTATGGGTGAATTTTTCAAAACACTTAAGAAATAATGCCAGTGTTATGTAAAATCTGCCAAATAACAGAAAACAAGAAAACAACCCAATTTGTTCTACAAAGTCCGGACATGACAAAAATATTGTAAGAAAAGACAATTATGATCAATTTTGCTTATACACAGATGAAAAAGAAAACCCTAAACAAAGTACCAAGTACACTAGCTGTATGTGAAATGGATAACACATCAGAACCAAGCTGAGCTTATTCTAGGAATAAAGGTTGGCTTAACGTTAATAAATCATTCCAGGTAAAGTGCCACTACAACTTAATTATTCCCCTTTATTATATTAATCATCTCAATAGACACAAAATCATCTAATATGCTGAATATCCATTGCATTCATAATAAGATTTTCTTAGCAGATAAGAAAAAGACTCTACTTAACTTTATCAAGGATATTTAACCTACATCAACTATCATACCTAATAATGGAATGCTAAGAGCTTTCTCACTGACATGAGGAACATGACAAATATATCAACTATATGGTTGTCTTCAGCTAGCTAATGCTTTACAGAAAGAAAAAATAAATTATCTAAACAATTAAAGATATACTATAAGGGCAAGATTAATACAAAATCAATACACAAAAAAATCAGCTACATTTCTATTCCAGCACCAAGCCAAAGATTAACTGTTGCCCCTCCTCCTGCCCCTACCCCATCTTTCATCTCCCACTTCTGCTTCCACTTCTTCTAAGATGAGATCTTACTACGTCATCCAGAGGGACTCAAACTCGTGATCCTCCTGCCTCAGCTTCCAAGTAGCTGGGATTACAGACATGCTTCATAGGGCCCAAGTTTCTATTTTTAACTGTATAAAAATAGTAGACACTTAGGAATAAATCTAGCCCAAATAAGTCTCTTATCTTTAAAAACTATGAAACAATAAAAAATTAAAGATAAAATTCTACTCAAAATTCCAAAACTTTCTGTGTACATATGTGTGTATATCACACACACACACACACACACACACACACACACACACACACATTTTTTAATGAACTTCAAACACTGATTCCGAAATGTGTATGAAAATGAAAATATCAAGAAATTCTTTCTGGTAAAACAAACTGATAAAACTTGTCCCCACTCAATATCAAGATGTATTGATTCCTCAAAAAACTAAAAATAAAAATTCCATTTGACCCAGCTCCCAGCTATTCCCCTTCTTGGTATCTTCTGGAAAGAATTAAAGACATCATATTACAGTTATATGTGCAATACCATATTTATAGCAGCACAATTTATAACAGCTAAATCTTGGAAGGAACCTGTACGTCTATCAACAGATAAATGCATTATTTATACCCAATTACTATTCTGTCATAAAGATACACTTGAGGCATTCAAAGGTAAATATATGTAACTTGAGACCATAATGTTAAGAGAAGTCACACACATAAGCTTAATTATCACATGTGTTCTCTCACACAAGAAACTAAAATATAAACACACACACACAGCAAAATAGAAGATAGTTGAAGTAGAGAGATCTTTTTCAAAGGGATAGGGGAACAAGAGATGGAGGGAGGATGGGAAAAATAAAGAATTAAAGGAGATATGTTGAAAATACAACTTTTGCAAATGGAAAGAGGACCAAGAGTTGAAAGAAGCAAGGAGGGGATTAAACAAAAAAGAATTATGACACATTATGTACATGTATCAACTCCCCATGATAAATGTAATCATTATGTGTTGCAAACACATACTAATAAAAAACATTTTAAAGATTATAAAACAACAGTAATTATGACAGTTTGCTGTCCATTCACATTGATATTCAGTAGATATAGTGGAGACCGTACCAATACACAGAAAAAAAGAAACAGCTTCACGAATATGAGGGCACTTTCTTGATAAAGATGGCACCACAGAACCACAGCTGGAGTGCTGCTTTTAAAGTAAATGCTCCTAGGTCAATCAAGTATCTACATGACTCCCTTCTCACAGCATACGCACATGTAAACGGATTCCTGGAAAGCAAAACAATAAAGTTTTTACAAAGTCATACAGGAAAACAGCTCATGATCCCAGAAAAAGAGAAAATGTCACAATATGATCAACATACAAACTTTAAAGGCAGAGAGTGATAAAGTGGACTAAATGAAATGAATCCTGACACATCAAAACTTCTGTAAGAAAAGCAAACCACACTGGAAGAGGATAGTTATAAAAGAACAAAAGTAACAACAAGCTTGATTGTAGAATCTATAAAGACCTACTAATCCATTGGTAGGCAAGCAGTAGAAAAACAGTACAAAATATATGAACAGACATTCCACAAAAGATACCGATGGTCATAAAATCTATGAAAAAACACACAATGTCCATTAGTCATAAGCAAATAAAGTAAAACTGCAATCAGACATCATTACACATTCAAATGCTAACAAGACTGTGGTACAGGGAAACTCTCCCACATGCTGGCAGGAATGTAAACTGGTGTAACCAACACTTTAGAAAATGTCTTGGTTTTATCTAACAAATCTGAAGATACACATATGCAGAAGCTCTGCTACTAGAATTGTACCCAACAGAAATACATGCACAGGTCCAACTGTGACTGCACAAGAATGCTCAGAGCAGCACTTCTCACAGGAGCCCAAAACTAGAAATACATGTGTCTATTCAGTGCAGAATGTGCAAGTTGTAGTACACACACTAAGAGATGTAATAAAGCCAAAAGTAAATACACAAAAGCTACACTCAATGATACAAATTTCATGAATGAAAAGGTCACTATATACACATTTGTATGAAGTTCAGAACCAAGCAAACAGAAATGATAAACTTAAGGTACATATAATGAAACTAAAAAGAAAAGCAAGAGCATGATTACCATAGATCAGCAAAGCAGTGACCCTGGGGAGTGCAGCAGTGTTCTAAGTGATGTCCTTTCTTGTTCCAAACAGCAATTAAACAGCGGTGTGCTTTATGGTAACACATTACACTGCACCTTTGTGTTTTGTGCATATCCTATATACACTGTATAGTTTTTAAGTATTAAATGAATTCTTGATAATAGATATGTGTGGAAAATAAAACAATAAAGCCTTTAGAAAATAATTCAGGAACACAGCTTCACGATCCCACAAAAAGAGGATATATCAGGACATGGTAAATTTAAACTTTAAAGGAGAGAGTGATGAAGTGGACTGAATGAAGATGAAGAACTCTGGCACATCAAAACTGCTGTAGGAATGTGCAAAGAAGTCAGACGTGGTGGTGCATGCCTGGGATCCCCAAACTATACAAGGCCAAGGCAGGAGGGTCGGTTTTAGCTCAGCCTGGGAAACTCAGTGACCTATCTCAAAATAAAAAATAAAAATGAGATAGAGATGTAGTTCAGGGCAGGGTTCGGGGGCCTTGGACTCAATCCCCAGTACCTAAATAAATACAGTTTATGCATGAAAGTGGGTGTGTTCCTGTAAGTTTGTGACAAATGGCTTTGAACCATCCTTGCCTTCCCAAAACACTAGCAAGGCCACCATGGTTCTCCTTCCAGAGCATAAGGACTACTTGCTGACTAAAGAAGTACTAAATCTTTTTGTCCAAAAACTGTCCATAAGAGACAAAGCTAAGTAGAAAGAACAGACCATTTCTTAACCTTTCAGAATGCCAGATTGGTTGGGATACAAATATTTTTACACTCATACCTTAATGTTTTTAAGGCACTTTGGATAATCTGAGTAATCTCACCATTACTGTGAGACGTAGATATCATTATCCATATTTTGTAGATGAGGAAAATAGACCAAAGCATCAAGGGAATTACTGAGGGACACAAAGTTAAGATGGAGACCAAACTGCAAACAAACCTGAACCTCTTGGCAATGTTAAAATCATTTTCAGTATGGTACAATCACAATACACATAAACCCTATGTTCTTTATTTTTTTCATCTCTCTCCAGTCAGGTTAAGACCTTGAGCAAGACATAATACTTCTTGGCTAACATCAGATTACCTCTAAAGTAACCTCAGCCCTAAACTTTCCCGTCCAGGAAAAGCACAAGGTGAGGGAAGCCCCGGGCAGACGCCCAACTCCGCCACCTAGTGGCCAGCTGCTCACTCTCCGGGGTTTGAAAGCTCCAACTCATCTCATACATTTACCTTAAAGAGTACATGTGAGGGTGAGGAAAGTTTTAACAGAAATGCCTGGCATTTTGTAGGCACTCAGTAAGTGCCTATTCCCCTCTTTATTAAAGAAATACTTTAATAAAATAAAGAATGACCTGTTTTGTTTTATTTCAGATAGGGTCTTGCCATGCAGTTTAAACTGGTCTTGAACTCACTATGTAACCCAGGCTGTCCTCGAACTCTTGGTGACTCTCCTGCCTCAGCCTCCTGAGTGCTGGGTTTACAGGTGTGCACCACCACGCCCCTCAAGAATGACTTAAATAAATCAGTGAAGCAAGGAGGAAACAAAGTAGGCATAAAATCTAAGAAAAAAGTAAAACTGCCAAAACTCCACCATCCAATGATGACCCTGTTAATATTTTGGCAACTATTCTACAAGACATCTAGATTGACACACACAAGCACTTTTTCACTCATCATGCTATGGAAATCTTCCCAAGTCAACAAACACAGAACCACATCCCCAATTTCAGTGGCTATATAGTATCCTATTGATTTTTTAGTCAGAATTATTCAACCAATACTTCAAATCCCTATGGACAGACCCTTATGCTTAGAATTTTTCATTATTTCACATAATATAGTGGGTGTATACATACTTCCACACATGTGCTGTTCCCTCCCTAGGGCACTGGTGGCAAAACTATAACACATATGCCGCAGTGGGCTGTTTGTAGCACTGAAAGCTCTAAAAGGTTTGCCATCTCTGTCCTAGGACAAATGCTGAGAACGATTTCTGCTAAATCGAAAAGAAAATACCCTTATCTTCCATTAGCACTATGTTTCACATAATGCATTCCACACAATGCATTTAAAATCAGGGCTATGGGCTGTTAATTACTATACATTTTTTAGTTATTTTATGACACTAAATTGCAACCTTATTAACTAAGGAGGGATCAATTAATTAACAATCTATATGGTATTCATTTTCAATTCCAGTAAGAATAAAACCACAACACAAATAAGGGGTGAGGGTCATGCCAGTGACTGGGTGCACACACATATGGGCGTGTGGATCACTCGGCCTCCCTGTCCTAAGCAATCACCTAGGGAGTCTCTGGACACTCAACCCAATAATCATGCACCTAAACTATGGAACATGTTACCGCCTGTACACAAAAATTAAACCATCAGAAAGGAACATAAGATTATGTCGCCATCAAACCAGTAGGCGGCAATAGGACAAGTAAGGCAAGGAGACAAGGCTTAAATACAGCATTTCAGCAATCACAGAACTGTTCTGTGTGTTTTCTTCCAATGCAGTAGCTGCCAGCCACAATGAGCAATTGAAATGTACTTAGAACTTTTCATTTAACTTTCAACAGCCACATGAGGCTCACACTACAGTGCTGGGCAGCTGGCTGCAAACACACATGCAGACAGAAACAAGGCCAGCCATGTGAGGGGGTAAGGGCCAGGAAACCTGGACACCACCTACAGCTCTAGTCAGCTGGCATCATATACGAATGAAGGCCAGTATGGCCAGATCTCCAGATTTAAACACTGGCAATCCATTCAGAGAAGTTTAAATACTGAAAAGCCCAAACCATATTTTTGGGTCAAACCGTGTCAACAATCTGCAACCTTTCCCTCCAGATGCATCTCATAAATGGTACCAACCTTCCCACAAGGGATTTGAAAATTCTCCCCAGTATGCTTCCAAGCTGAACCACCCATTCCTCTCTTCCAGCAACTCCCAGCCAGCCAGCCTCCTCCAAGGTCTAAGTCCCAGCCTTCCACATAGTCTGCAGTCCTCTTGGTCTACATGCTCTCCAGCTTTCTAAGACCTCCAGACTCCTCAGTGAGCACACCAAGCTGAGTCCTGTACTTTTCACTAGATCCTTCACAGGCAGACTAAGCATCTCTCCAAAGAGATCCCAAAGCCTGGCTTGGTGACATGCCAGCAGCTCTAGTCACAGCTGCTCCAGAGGCTCAAGCAGGAAGCTTTCTTGGGCCCTGGAGTTCGAGGCCAGCCTAGGTAACATAGTACAATATTAGCATAACAATGAATACATAGCCATGGATTTAGGTCAGTGGCAGCTTGCCTGCCTCACACACACAAGGTTCTGAGTTCAATTTCTGGTACTGGAAAAACAAAACAAAACAACCAATAAATAAAGAGACCACAAACTATTCAAAGCACAGTTGTTTCTTATATAGTTCTTCCTCAGCATCTGTAGGGCATCTGCATCAGATCCTACAGATGCTAAAACCCTCAGGATACTGAAGATGTTCTAAAAAGGACAAGGTGTGAGTATGTACCCTATGCACATGCTCTTGTATACTTTAAAGAGATTACTTTTAATGATACAATGTAAATGCTATGCAAATAGCTGTTATACTGGACTGCTTAAGGAATGGTGATAAGGTAAGTCTATGCATGTTCAGGATAAATGCAATTTTTTAAAAGTATTTTCTACCCAATGTTGGATGAAACCACAGATATTAAACCCACAGGTACAGAGGGCAACTGTACAACTTTTCTCATCTCCATTTACTTCCCCGAAGACAGCAAGGGGAAAGGTGAGGGCAATTAACTTTTAGCAGCGCATATTCTCATCACTATCTAATGTTCCCAACATTTTGAAGCAAATATCATACTACTTTTTTTTTACCATTCCTACTTTGCAAAAAGGAAATTGAACCCCAGAAATATGAACAAATAATTAGGTAAGGTCTCTTAGCTCTTATGTAGCTCAAATATTAATCCCTTCGTCTATAGACCAAGAACAGTAAGTCTGTAATGACATTCACAAAGTCAAATCCGTGTTATGTGTTTACTTATTGTAGAGAACCATATGCCCACTGGTTGTGCTTCTGGCACAAAGTGTGCAGCAGAAACCATTCCAAGAGTGTACTGTAACTAATTTTAGGAACCCAGCTATCTCTGAATTAACTCACTAGTTACAGCTTCAGCCCTGCAATTTCCCTGGAGACACCATGGAAAGTGAGTAGACTCCTGGCGTAGTGAAGGACTCCACTGCCTGTTCTCAGCGCATACAAGGGTAACGTTCTGGCAAAAATCTGGGCCCCTACACAGCACTTTACTACTGCATCTTTTTTTTTTTTTTCCTTTCTCAGTACTAGGGATTGAACTCAAGACCTTGAGCTTGTGAGGCAGGCATGGCACCACTGAGCTAAATTCCCAGCCCCACTCCACTACTTTCATGTGTAAAATAAAAGCTCATTCTTGAAATGTTGTAAAATATAACTATACTTTGCACTTAATATAACAATGTGATGCATATGTTTAAAGGGGGTGATGTTTGTGCATTCATTTAAGTTAGAATTTGAATTTTTCCTAGAATGTTATGTACCTGACCAAGTATTGTTCATGTAGGGGCAGAATAAGCAAGCCATTAGATACACTGTAAGGAATTTCCTCAGGCTCTGTTTTAGTTACTGAAAGAGCTGTCAATAATTAAGAAAAAAATTCAATCCTAGATGTAAAGTGGGCAGCCTAAAACAGACATGAAAGCAACTACCAAAATGATGGCAAAAAAGTTTCTCCAAGAGATAGCCACATACTAGATCAGCATCAGCACAGAGAGGTCCAGGGAACAAGAGCAAGTCAGAAACCTCCAGCAGGGGAATATGGGGTAGACAGTTCAAAATCAAATCTCCCTATTCGCTTGCAAAAAGGACTTGTGTTTTGCAAACGTTTGTTAGAATCATGATGCAGAAAACATCAATAGGACAAAAGATTATGACAGATGACAGCTTGAGGTTACACGAAAGGCCTCAAATCTAGAGCAAACCCCTCCTCTTCCCTCCGGAGTTTCATGGCCTCTTCATGCTGCAGAAATGTGGATGGCTATATTATAGAAAGAGCCATGTTGTAGACTGGCTGCTTCCTTCAGCATCATTAAACCTGACCTTGCATTTCTTGCAAATGGAAGTCAGTTCTGTAGGGATCTGGTCAGATTCAGATCCAACATTCCCAGCCAGAATATTCTGAAGGTGATATTGTAATCTTTATCCTAATAATATCTTCCATATTTCATCAAACCTAAGTCATCATCAGTTTTATGAACAATAAGGAAAACTTGGTGATAAGAAAACTTTGAGGGGAGTGAGTCTCAGAATTAAAATACTATAGTTTGTTTTTTAAAATGAAAAGTTCTACAGGAGTTCTACAGAATGACAACTTCAAAAATAGCTTTCAAAACAGAAGGATTCTCAGCAATGTCGGATGCTTTACTCCAGTGCCTCTTGGAGACAGAAACGACCATTCAAGGCTCCAGGTATCTGCCAAACAGAAATGAAAACATATCCACACAAAGCTTTGTTTGTGAATCAGTCATAATTCATAATAGCAGTGTCATTTATAGTAACAAAACAGGTAGAAATAATCTGAATGTGCAAAAAATGGCAAATGAATAAACAAAATATGGTATAATGAAATCCACACAATGAAATCCCACTGAACAAGAGGAACAAACTAACACTCTACCGCACAGATGAAGCTTGAAAACATGATGGCAAGTGAAAGAAATCAGACACAAACAACCACATACCGTACAATTCCATTTACAGTAACTGTCCAGAAAAGGCAAATCCATGAAAATAGAAAAGAGACAAATGATTACCTAGGCTGGCAGCAGGAATGGGGACTGACAACAAATGGGATGGGGAGGTGGAGAAATGTTTTAAAATTAAATTGTAATGATGGTTTCACAACTCTGCAAAGGTACTAAAAATAACGGAATTGTATACCTAGATAAATTTTATGGTATGGAGATTATAAATGAAAAAAGCTTTTATTTTTAAAGCAAAATCAGTTACTAGGCTTAACAGAATTCTTTCTGACCCCGCTAGGGACAGAACCACACAAAAGCTCCTCCTACTTATCCACAAAGAAATACTGGCTGTTACAGAGGCAGCAAGGCCAAGAGGCAGAGCTGAGACCGATGACTGGATAGCAACATCGCACGTGCCTACCAAGAGTCCTAACAGGCCTAGGAAACACCGTCCAGAGAGCACGTGGTATGATACCCAACAAGTCCCTTTGCAGTCCTTTACCGTAATCACCTGAAGTTTCCTGAATGCACGGTGTTCTCACAGGTTTCTCTGCCTCAAGGGCTTTGCATTCCCTCTCCTGTCGGTTCTTGTTCCCCTTTCCAGGCTCACTTCAAGCATCATCAACCCCAGTGGTCACCAGCATCCACTACACTGAGATGGAAACAGGGTTTCCAGCAGCTTACGACGCACTGCTCTACTAGCAGTCAGAGTCAGCTGTGAGCTCTAATTTTAAAACCATCTATTTCTCTAGTGCTTAGACCCTAGAGCAGTGATGGTGAAGCTTTCAGAGCTTTCCATGATACAAACAGCGCACTGCAGCACAAGTGCTATAGGTTTGCCACCACTGGCTGTTCCAGCTTTCTGGAGGCAAGCTCTGTATTTTATTCATCTATCAACACCAACAATAATGCCAGCATATTTGGGGGCAGTAAACAACATGAACCACGTATTCCAACTAACAAACCCAAATACAATGGCTGCCATCTAGACATTAATTGTTACTTTACCCTACTTGTGTCCTTATTTCTACCCCCACCCCCCGCAACAGTCTGTTCTCAACAGGCAGTAAGAATGTCCTTTCAGAAGGCAAGCCATGTCCTGTTACTAAGCAAAAGCATCCAGTAGCTCTCACCTTAGGCAAGAGCCAATCCTTACAAGAGCCTAAGTGCTTTCACAATCTGACCCCTCCCGACTCTGAGTTCAAATACTGTCCTCTTCCTCCACTGGCCTCCTGGCTGTTCCTTGTGGTGCCATATACACTCTGCTCTTTGCAGTGATGCTCTCTCTGCCTGAAACACTCTTCTGAAGAACTCATCAAGCTGGGCCAGCCCCTCTTTGAGACTTTGTTTAAATATCACCTTTTTCACAGACCTGCCCAACCACTCTACTGAATGACTACATGTATGATCACAAACTCCCTATGCCCACTCTGCTTTATTTTACACCAAAGCACTGACCATTTTCCAGTATTCTATATAAAATTAGTTAACTTGCTTACTTTTTCCCCAAGCAGCACATAAGCTCCATGAAGACAAATTTGTAACTGATTCAGTTATTGTTCAAAAGCTTATTTGCTGAATAAATCCATAAATTCCATTGATGCCTTCTTGTTCACTTGGAAAAGTATCTTTCTCTTGGATTCAAAATTAAGCTTAACATGAATAAATGACTTCTGACATACACTCCTCCTTCCATACTTCCTTTTGCTAAAAAGTGATGCTACACAGGGTGTGGTGGCACACACCTATAATCCCAGTACTCAGGAGACTGAAGCAGGACAACTGCCACAAGTCCAAGACCAGCCTGGGCAATACAGTGAGTTCAAGGTTGGCATGAACTACATAGTGAGACCCTGTCTCAAAGAAAAAAAAAAAAAAAAA
>NW_022900941.1:7778077-7805845 GCF_012274545.1 Fukomys damarensis | reverse complement strand
CAAAAAAAAAAAAAAAAAAAAAAGTGATGCCAAAACATGAGGAACTAAAATACCTAAAAGCACCACGACAGAGGTGGTGTCGTGCAAGAAACCCAGTACTCAGGCAAGACATCTGGATGCAAGCATTGCCAACAAATGACCTAAGTCACACCACTTCCACAATCTGGACCCCCATCTACAAAACAGAAACCTGTGGTCTCTGAGGCTTTGCCAAGTTCTGTGATTTGAATTCCATCCCTCTTCCATTCCATTTGGAAGTGGTGCTCACTATAAGTGCTGCCAGTCACTACCTTAGGGACCTGTCCCAGGTCTCTACCACTGCCTATCCCAAGAGCACATGACAAGTTAGTCCTGCCTCATTTTGATTCTGTCCATGCCTTTTCATGCAGCTGACAGCTTAAAGCTGTAGCATCCAAACTTTCAATTATCCATCTCAATTAGAATATGTAGTATGATTATTTACTTTAAAATCATACAATCTACTATTATGCAAATATACATACATAGAATCTAAGGAAAATACATACTAATAGGCACTGTAATGTTCTTACTGCAGCCAATCCCACAGCCTCTCCCCAGAAGCCACCATACCAACATGGGAAAGCAGCATCAACTAGACAATTTTACCTCACTTGGATTGAAAATGAAAAAACATCAAAGAAACCCTCCAGGCACTCTTCAAAACATCTCACTGTGGACTACCAGGGAAGGTAGTATGCCCCCAAGACTCTCAGGTTCTAAACCATGAAGGTTTTAGATAGCCAGATTTCTCCAGAGCTCTGCTCAGCTTATTCCATCAGAATGACCTTGCAAACAGAAGCTTTCATCCTGGCCTGGTCACCCTTCAAATATTTTATGAAAAATCAATTCACTAAACTGCAGGTATCAGCAAACCGAGATTCACTAAAGACAATACTCAAAAGCCATCCTTTGAACTTGAGGAGAAAGTTTTCAGGGCCAGGGTCATTGTGATGAAGCTGGCCAAGGTATGAACCACACCTTCTGAGATGTGCAAACCACATGGCCCAAGGTAAACCCAGCAGATTGATTGTCTTCAAAAACCCTGGATGGCTAAAATAAAGACAATGACAGCTTTTCATGAGAATGTGGAGAAATTGGAACCCTCACATACCGCTGGCAGAATTATAACTGGAAAACAGTCCAGTGATTCCTCAAAGTGTTAAAACTCAATAGTTACCCTATGCCCCAGCCATTGCTACCCTAGGTATACACCCAAGAAAAATGAAACCTACATCCACACAAAATTACAAATGTTCATAACAGTAAATAGTCAAAAAGTGAAATCAACACAAATGTCCAGCAAGTGATAAAGAGGTAAAACTGGCCTATCTATACAATGGCATATCATTTGGCAATAAAATGAAATTAAGTATTGAACTCATAATACAACATGAATAAGCCTTGAAAACATTATATCCTAAATGAAATAAGCCAGAATCAAAAGGGCACCTATTGGGGTACGTGTTTGGCTCAGTGGTTCCACCGCGTTCCTTATAAGCGCAAGGGTTCAAGTTCGATCCCGGGTATGGGGGGGGCTATTATATTATTCTATCTTGTGAAATATCAAGAATAGAAACAAAAAATTCAGAGACAGAAAATTGATTAGTGGTTGCAAGTGGCTTCAGTGGAAGGATGGGGAGTAATTGCTAATGAATATGGAATTCCTTTTCTAGATAATGAAAATACTCAAAATTTATACAGTGGTGATAACTGTACAACTCTGTGAATATACAAAAAACACTGAGTTCTGTGTTATAAAAGGGCAAATTTTATAATTTATGTGAATTTTATCTCAAAAAGGCACTGGAAACCTCATTATGTTGATGGCTTGGTTGCCAGCTGAAGAAGTTTTGAAGTGACTGGGCTCAGGGGGGCTCTAACTTCATCAGTGTATTAATCCACTGATCGGATCATAATCTGATAGCACAGAGACCATGCATGGTCCCTGGCCCCTTGCTCCCTCTTGCTCTCCTCCTACCCTCTCTGCACAAGATGAACAGCTTCCTCTAGCTGCCCTCTCCCACATGATGCTCTGCCTCACCACAGGCCCATAAAGTAGTGGAGCGAGCCAACCACAAACTTACTTCTGAACTCATGAGCCAAAACAAACCTTTCCTCCCTAAAAGCTGATTTTCCCAGGGATTTGTCACAGCAACAAAAAGCTAATATATCATTATTACCAACATAATGCCTGAATATAATCTGGTAACCTGGATGGCATTTCAGAAAAAAGACATTAATGAATACACTGAAGAAATTCAAATACAGCCTGCAGTTTAAGTGACAGTACTGTACCAAGTCCCTTGGACTTCTCAGTTTTGTTTTTTATTGTTGTGGTGCAGGGAACTGAACCTAGGACTTTGCACATGTGAAGCAAGTACTCTACTATTTGTGCCTCTGCCTGTATTTCTTAATTTTAACACTTATCTGAAACTAATGTAAGATGCTAACACTGAAGAAAGCCAAGTGAAACGTATACAAGAACCTTCAAATTACTGTAAAGTAAAAAGTTTATTTAAAAATAAGAATAAAAAAATTACATTGCTTCTCGAACAAAGAATACAAAGTTGCTACCAGAAAAAATAATTTAGGCATACTTGTAGCATGGAAAGATGTCTATGTCATGAAATTTAAAAAAGAGAAAGAACTCAGTAAACTACAAAACAATATGTATAGCATGACCTTATTAAAAACACTTATGTGCAATGTGCTTGTATTCAGAGAAACTGGTTTTTGTCTTGTGCCTCATACATGTCTGTATCATGAAATTTTCAAAATAGGCACATAATTTTATAATTTAAAAAGTCAAAATAAAAAAATTTTATTTTAAATTTTAATCAAACAAATTTCAATCCTCTAGAAGCTACCTGTCAGGAAGGAACAGAAAATTGTCATCTGTCCAGTTTTCATCTAGGGAAGGAATACGTATCCAAGAATACTATGCCAAGTTTATTTCTACCTCTAGGCTGTATCACCTGAATCCCAGACATTCTACACACAGCCAGTTAGGGATAATCATATGTAGGTGCTGGACGTAGAGTCACTGTGGTATTCTATTTTTGTGTGTGCATCAAAATTTTCATAACACAAATGTGAAGAAAAATAATAAAGGTGCCTTCTATGTTTGATTTCCAGGATCTATCTCTCCTTAATAATGCAGGAATCAGGATTAAGACTCATTCATGACAATCATTATCAGAAAAGAATCACTTGCTATAAAACCTAACCCAAGACCCCATTCTCCCTTAACCAGGAAAGGCTAGCTCAGTACAGTGTACTGACCACTGTCAAAGGAAAACACAGAGACAAAACAAAACAGTAAGAAAGTAGTTGGATTGAAATACAGACAAGTGAATTTAGCCTTCTTAAATACTGGGCTTTCCAAATCCCTAAATACAGAATATTGCAGGGGGTTTGGCTTTATTTTGCTTTGTTTTTGAGATGGCGCCTTTCTATATGGCCAGACTGGCCTCAGACTCCTGGGTTCAAGTGATCCCCCCCCTACTCATATGCAAGACTCTACTACTGCAATGTTTACAAAAGGAAACAAACAAACAACAACAACAACAAAAAAGGTGTAATTCATATGGTTACTATTTCCTCATGTGAAAAATCATCAGTTTCCTCTCTAGTCTGGCATATCTACAGCAGTTATTATATATCTGCAGGTATCAGGATTGCAAAAATCACAGGCTACACGTTTTATTTAGGAAATAAACAATTTACAAAGAAGGGGCTCATTAGAAGGTTTTATTAAATTAGGGCTTAATGTTACACAAATATTCTTGTCTCCTACAGTTTATCTCAAGAAGAAACATTTACCTCTGCCTGAAGTGGTAATACGTTCCTATGGGTTACAACATAAAATGAATTTCTCACTACAGACCCTAATGAGAGAACTGTCTCTTCCTTGGACAGCAAGTCCTCCCAGAGCAGCAGCCCACTGGCTTCCCTTTGTCTCCTTAGGCAAGAACTAAGCTTAACACAGCACAGGAGCCAGCTAGGCAATCTGCCTTCAGGGCCCCACGTGACCACCTGCCCTCCTGGCAAGGAATAAACATTTGTTATAGGGTTTGAGTTCCTCTAATGATTGAAGGAGAGGACTCAGAAAATGCTCAGCATAAGGCCTTAATATCTTTCACCCCCTTTCCTGAATTCTGCCTTTCACTGACTTATCTAGTCATCCAGCAAGAACAAGTAACTTCAATACCACATTGGGCTAGATTCACAGCAATGGTGAATCTTTCAGCTGATACAAAGAGCCCACTGCAGAACGCATGCCATAAATTGCCATTACTGGGCTAGAACATAAACAGTTGCTTCAACGCTGACTGAGCCCTCTGACTCCCTCCATAAAAATGAATGAGAATACCGAACTGCTCTTTTAAATATTTTCAGATAAATGTAATTTGGAAACTTCCACTTTACAGATATCCTAAACTCTTCAATTATTTAGAAAGGGATGAAATACAAGCACAGAAGCACAACAGGTAAATTTCACTTAAGCTGAATTTTTTTGTCCTCTAGGGTTCTGTTACAGTTTGGGCTTTTGTTTCTCATTTTTCTAATTTTTTCTTTCAAGGCCATGGGTGGGTACAGGGAATCTTCTCCTGTCTTTCAGAATCTGGAAAGGAAGTCACCTGTCTTCCTAGATCTCAGTTCCTTTACCCATACAGACTATTCTTATGGCTCTTCTAACTTTGAAATGTTACACAAGCATAGCTGAGTCATGATGACAGCCCCAACCAAGGCCAAGCCCAATACCTGCCTTACACTCTCCAGAGGCACCTGAAGAGCCCCCAGGGTTCCATGAGACAGCACCCCCTCCCTACACCTGGCTTCATCTCTGCTGTGTGCTAGGTGCCTCTTCTCCAGCGAAGGCTTTCCAACCCCACCTGCCTTCACTTTCCTCTCCATTCTCTAACCTCCAGCCACCACCTGCCGGAACCACATAGGCCAGAAATGGCCTCTACCCCATAGTGTTCACAGAGCAAGCTGTCCGGTGCTGGTCAGGAGGCCAGAGAACAGACTCCTTGGGGAGGACAGAAGTGGGAATCGTGTACACATAGCTTTGCACCCCTGCCCAGGCACTATCACCAGCAACCCTTTTATTGGTTCAGAGGTCCAATACCTTTTCTGGAGCCCAGGGGGTTTTCACAGAAATTATAAGCCATGTTTCTGCCCTACTCCAGGCTGAAGTTAAGGGTGTTGGGAAAAAACGACGTGCGCGCGCGTGCGTGCGTGCGTGTGTGTGTGTGTGTGATTTTCAAGTCCTGAGGACATCAGAAAGGAAATGTCAAATCTGTTCTTGTACAGTCCAGCTGTTCAAGGTAGCATAGTATCACTTTAGCCTTCCTAGTAAAGATGTCTTACTTTAAAGGAAGGAAGGGAAGAAGAGAGGGAGGAGAAAAGGGAGGAGAGGGGAGATGAGAAAAAGAAAGGGAAGGAAAGAGGTAAGTAAAGCAAAGAGATCTTGTCAGAGACAACCAGTAACAGCTCAATAGAGGCAGGAAGAATCAACAAAAACCTCATTTCAGGGTTGAGCACCTCCATTTCCATTCCAAAAGTTCATTCATGCTTTCAAACACATAATCAACAGTAGTCTTGCAAAAAAAAATAGAACTAAAAAATGCTGCATGCCAACACACTTTATCAAATTCTTTTATGAAAAATAAGCTGATTTGTTCTTGCACAAAAAGCTTAAAGGCAGGACAGAGAGATCAAAATGAATTAGCTACCCTAATAGCTTCTAACTTCCAACCTCTTAGAAAACAAAAAGGCCCTGAATACTGGAAAAAAACTCTCAGCTCAAGCCAGGTCTTTTATTATTACAAAAGAATACTCCTACTCATCTCTAATGATAATTTCAAATTTCAAAAGCAAGCAAAACCACATTTGGAAGAATGATCAAGGGATTAAAAAGTAAAGTTCATGACAGAATAATTTCAAATGAAAATTAACTGTTTCTAAATGCTCAGCCAAAGGCAATGATGGAAAACAAAGAGGAAATCTAACACTGCCCACTCCTCTCTCATTGTTCCATTTTAGAAACCACGATACATTATGTCTAAGATCCTATCGCTTACTCCCTCTGGTCCAGCACTGGACAATTTCAAATCATGATTCTAAAGTGGTCTGACTTCAAGCCAGGAACAGTGGCACATTCCTGTAATCCCAGCATTTGGGAGGCTGGACATTCACGGATTTGAGGCCATCCTGACACCAAGACACTAGACAGACAGACAGGGAGTCAGGGAGACAGGTGGATGTATGTTTGATTTCCATAATTATGGGCTTTGCCCTAACTTAGAAATGTTGAAGAATTATTGAAGGTTTTAGGCCAAAAGCATGTTGGCCATCAACCTGTGTTCGATTTACCCTGCTTCAGCCAATGTCTTGTCAAGGGTAAAGCAAGTTAGAAATCAGAAAAAATCATACCAGCTGAAGACCAAAAAGCAAGCACACATTTTAATGAACCTTTGTTCTACATAGTCAACTAAAATGACAGAAGCACAGAAGTTTGCCTTTCAAACCAACCCAGAGGATTGAGGGACAGGGAGAACCCAAAGAAGCATCAGCAGAAAGAATTTTTCTCCCAACAAACATGGTGTGAGAAGAGAGGGGAAGCTACAACCCAGAATATGCTCCATGGGGGATGCAGTGGGCCTGAAGGCTTATCCACCTGGGCCCTAGTAAGTGCTGGGCTTCTGCAGGATGCTGTAGGGCAAGAAGAGGTTGGGACACTGGGGCAAGCAGCAGAATGCACGTAGATGAGGGGCTGCCAGGCAAGAGGACGGAAGCTATGTAAGCAGGGGGAAAGTGAACAGACCAGGCTGGGTCTCTTTGCACATAGGGCTCAGTTCCAGCATGAGTATTCAGTTATTTGCTTCCCACCACTAAGCTATGGGTAAGGTAACAAAATAATATACCATCCACAGTCAGGGACACTGAGGTTCAAAGAGGAGTTACTATACCAGGACAAAAGACATCAACAGGGACTGTCCTGGGAAAAGTACACACACGGTGTCCTTAGACATAGGAGCTTCAGGCTGAAACCCTATTTCTTACTCTGCTCTGCCTTCCTAAACGAAGCAAACGCTAGATGAACAAAGGATGTGACCACTTTTTTCAGTCATTCTCAACTTGCCACAAGCAATGTGTGCATTATTCCTATCAGAGGGGCCTTGCGACACGACTCTAGAAGGCACTATCAGGAGCCTTACACAGCAGCTGTGTTCCCATAAAATGAGAGACACTCTGCTTAATTTAAAACAAAAACAAAACAAACCCTCCTCTAAGCTTTGAAATGAACTTCCTTCATACCCAGTCAGCCGAAGCTCTAACCTAAGCCACTTTCCCGCTGGCCTGGCTGTGACCTTGCATGTTCACCCCTCCCTTGGCAGGAGAGCTGCAGCGACAGCTGATACCCCACACTGGGAGCCCAGAGCCTGCTCCACAACACTGCTCCAACTCTGGCCACTACCTGGCAAAGTAACACAAAACAAAGATCATCAGGCATGACCAGCAAGTCTACATGCTCCAGGTTAGATTCGCACAGCGCCCTGGGAGGCAGGGCAAGGAGGAGTCCTAACGTTTGCCAAGTCGTCTCTGTTTGGGTCAGTCTATCGACTGAAAGTCATCCTCAGGAGACAGGATATTTTCGTATAATTTTTACCTAAATCAGCCCACTCTAAATGTTAATATTTAAATGTCAAACTTTGGTGAGCCATCTATCTGGGAAGTGATTACAGTATGCTTAATTTTCAGTGGTGGCTAAAAACAAAATTCTGGGATTTTTTTGCTATTAAAGCTTCATTAAGAGAAATTGATAGGGACTATTTTTGATCAGTTGAGTAGATACCAATGTCAATGTATGAGGAACTTTTCTTAAAATTTGTCCATGTATTATTTTGATCCATTTTCTGTGGTATTCGGTACAATAAAACTTTGGAATTTATCTTGGGGGAAAAAAAAGTCATCCTCAGGGAAAGTATTTTTAAAAAGCCCCGGGATCTGCCTTTTTTCTGAAGAGGAAATATCTCAAAGGTCCAGTACGATTTCCTGCAGGGTACTTGGGGGAGGCCAGAAGTGAGCATGCAGCAAGAGCTAGCACTGGGCTTAGACCCTGCTCCCCTCTGAGATTAACAGCTGTGGGTCCTATTAATGGATCTCCAGCACCCTTCTTATGTTTCACTGGTTTAATGCAAGCTATTAAAAATTCTAAAAAGACTAGCCCATAAACTATGCAAGTGGTTCTGATGCAATCCACTCAAGATCCTTTCTTAACAGGGGGATGGGTGTGGGGGTGCAAGAAGAGAAATGGGGAGGAAACCTGTGGGGCCACTGGCCAGGCCTCAATTTCTTGAGTCCAATGACCAAATCACACGCCAGATGTCTAATATGAATACTAACTTTTATATATCCTGAGATGCTTTATGAACAATCACATCATACTATAATATGTTGTGTTACACTACACCATCATCCCCCAGTATCCATGGGGATTAGTTCTAGTACCTCCATGAGTACCAAAATCTGTGGATGCTCAAGTCCCTTATATAAAATGGCACAGCATTTGCATATGACCTACACACATCCTATATATTCTAAATTGTCTCTAGGTTACTTAAAATACTTAATGCAGTATAAATGTTACACAAATAAGTCGTTACACTATACAGTTTATGGAATAATGACAATGAAAATCGGTCTATACATATTTGGACAGATGCAGTTTTTTCAGAACATTTTCAATCCAAAGCTGGTTGCATCTGCCATTGTGGAACCTGCACATACAGAGGGCTGACTGTACTCTGAGTTGTACTAATTTGTAAAATGTAAGCATTTGGAAGAAATGACTTAGACTTCTCTCTTGAAAGGCTGTTTTCAAGAGGATAAATGACAGAGCTAAAAAGGTATCTGCTGACAGGGCTTATTAGCAGGAGATTCAAAGTTCCGAAACAGAAGGTGTTTTAGAAAAAAAAATCAATTCCTTTTAGAGGGGTTTTACTGTGTGCAAAGTGTAACTCAAGTCTTAAATTACTTTCAAGTGCCACTAGTAACTTTGGTAATAACTGCATTCCAATGTAAAAGCTCAAAGTGTTACTAACCTCCCCTCAAGATTTCAATAATTCACTGCCTACCTAGCAACAACTTACCTCAATGAACTACTTCCTACAACCTCTTATTTACCACCCCCAAGTTGGCCAGGATACCATAATTTCTTAACTTTATAAGATATAACTTGAAACACCTTGGGAACCTACTAAAAAGCCTTCAATGAACTCTCCCAGCCTGCATAAAACCAGCTTGACTGCCTTGACACAGCAGCCATGTGCTTCAAGATCTGGTAGCAACCTATCTTTCTAGGAGGCACAATTCAGAAGAGTCTGAATTCTGAATACTAATAGCCAACTTGAGGCAATAGTTCTACCACTTATCTTCACTTATTAAAAGAAAACTACAGCAGCAACGATCAAGATGGTTGTAAGAATGCAGTGAAATTATTTGACTAAAAGAGCTCAACATGGGCTTGGTACGCAAGTCTCTTTGATGAACGATAGCTATTTTTGTTATGCCCAGTTCTATCCATTCACTGAACAAATATTTGAGCAATGCTATGGGCCAGCACAGTCCTAAGTGCTCAGCTTACAGACTGAACAAAATTAAATCCCATCTTCCTGTCCTCCTTCATGTGAATGGGGAAAGGCAGCACCCCAGGGCTTCACCCCTGGTGACCATGGTCCAGCCAACTCCAGCCACCACAGTACTATGTCCACCTGGAATGTCCTTCGACCTGCCAAAACCCTGCCTGTTTTTCAAAGTACAGCTACAAGTTCACCATCTCCAGAAGCTTCTGAGAGAAGGGAAACCTGGATTCCAGCATCGTGTTCCTAACTTCCCTGTTAACTGGTTAGCTGTAACCTAACAAGCAAGCCCTCATCTATAAACCACAGCTACTCTGCTATCATCCTAGTTTGAAGACAGGGAATATCCTCTCTTAAACTACCCAAGGACCTCTTATCTTTCCAAAAATTTTATGAAGTGGGTATATAAGTCTCTCATTTAATTATCTCTCCTCAGAGTACATTTTATAAAAGCACCCAAAGAGAAATCTGTAAATAAAGAGATATTAGGAAAAAAGAAAAAGAAAGAAAAGCCTTTGGCCCTCACAGAATTCCAGACCTCAATGATTTTCTTTGCTATAAGTCTCTAAAGTCTCCTTCTCTGTGTGGTGATTTTTGTCTTCCTTGATGGGTAAGCTGGCAGAATTTTGGTGGACTGGTCAACTTGTAAACCTTATATGGTTTTATACCCATGAAACAAAAACAGAGAAAGACTAGGGCCTTACAGGTTTTCTGGGTACCATCAGAGTACCCAATTTCCAATATATATTAAATGTAATGTATATCAAAAATCTTTTCTTGGAATTAAAATCTCTGGTGCAAGTCAAGAGGGTAAAAGCCAAGAATAGAACAGAAGGATTTAGTCACTTGTGCAGTAAGTACCTCAGACTGGTGTGCACCACACGCTCAGGCTCGGGCCAAGTCAGTAACAGCTCACAAAGCCCAGTCGGAATGGCTCAGCGCAACTCAGAGTTCACAGCCAGTCCTCTACCAAGCAGGGACAGGGGGGCCAAGCTCCTTCCTCCTGAGACCCTGAGGTCAGTCAGGACAACACACCAGAGCAGGACAGCACTCCCACCCTCACAAAGGGACAGTCCAATGGATGACAAATGACCCTTAGAGAAAGCAAAATGCCTTTGACTTCAGATAAGGAACATGCTGCATTCTAGTTGGGCAAAAGAACACATGAAAGCAAATAACCATAACAACTTGAGCAAAACTTCCCAGCAATAAACAAGTAACAGGCTTACAACTAAATAAGGGGATATGTCCACTTGGAGATAGGTCTTTCCAGATAACTGAGGACTGATTCCAAATGTCTAAAATTTATACTCAGCTAATGGAAAGCTCCTAAAATGTACTGGATGCATCCATTGTAGAAAATATTCTAGAATATGGCTTTCCTAGCCATGAGAAAAGCATCAAAAGCATGTTCTAAACACTGAAAGGCCAATGTGGCTGAGTCCAGTATAAAAGAGCAGGTCAAGAGATAGGAATAAGGTCAAGAGATAGATAGGGCCAGGCCATGGACACAAGGTCATCTACCCTATAATGTACAGCTTTAATTCTTTTTTGGGGGGATGGGGGGTATACCAGTGATAAAACTCAGGACCTTGTACATTCGAGGCAGAAGGTGGAAGGTACAGCTCTAATTCTAAGTATACGAGGAAGCCACTAGAAAGGGTTAGGCTGCTAAGATATTGGAACCTAATTTATGATTTTAAAAGATTATTCTGAATGGTATATGCACTAGAAGCTCACCATGGCTGCCCTTATTACACCATGCTGACATGACAGTACCTCATAACCATTAAGACTATAGTCTGGACCTACACTCTGTCACTTAATAGCTGTGTAACACAGGAAAAATTATTTCCTCTAGGTGCCTCAGATTCTTTATATGTAAAATGGGGATAAACACAAACATCTCCTAGTGGCTATTTTAGTTTAAGGGCAAAAAAGAAAAAGGGGGCGGGAAGAAAGGAGGGAAAGAAAAGGTATCCAAGTGTCTAAATATCACTAATAACTCATGCACTTCTTTCCCAGAATCCTCCAGCACACCAGCCCCGCCCACACACCCTTTCCATTATGAAAGAGGAAACAATTTGTAAAAATCTTGATAACAAAGTAAAACATATCCCTCCTTTTTGTTACTGGAGGCTGCCACTATGATGAAAGCAAGAATATATCTAAAATGGGAACTAGAACTTTGTGCTCCACTCAGTGAGACATTACTTCTTAAAGAAAAAGGTCATCTTCTGTTGGCACTGAAAGGCTTTCCTGCTTAAAGTGAGACATAGCTGTGCGGCTAAAGTTATTCATGCTGAGCATCTAAGCAATGTGGTAGAGTCCCATATGCCTGATTATTCATCTTCTAACAGCTGCAGACAGAATCTAATGAACTCGTAATGATCCGTGGGCTTGCAGCCCACCATGCATCCTCTACTAAAGAGAGCAAACAGATTTCAGGGCACTCTGGAAGCCCAACATCCCCTTCAGAAGGGCTTAAGAATGTACCTGCATCTGTATTTGTTCTACAATATCAAAATTACACTTTATTTTGCTGGATTTCCTCCTTCACTGGGATCTTGTAATTTCATGACTTCTCTATTTGGATTTTCTGGGAACAAATCACAGTTCAAGTCCTTTAGTTGCTAACAAAGGTTAGAACAGATGCCAAGACATTTATCCAACTAATACTCGTTTTCCACATTTACTGGATAGAAAGGAAACAAGAAATATTCTGGGCTGATTCCCAGGAATCTGACTCCCTCTCCCATACCTCTCTCCACTTCTTCCTCAAAGGAGATGAAAGTCACCTATGAGATCTGGATGTCCCTTATGCCATGCAAGATGCAGTGTATAACAGACCACTGCCACAGGTGATAAAAAGAATTTACCAATAGTCAAAATATATAGAAAAACTGAAGTGTTTATTGATACACTGCAGAACAGTAGTGGGCAAGTCCAAGAGAAGACCTTAATATCAGGGTGAAAGGATGAGATTTTTATATTTGATTTTAACACGAGGAGAGGGTCTGGAAACATCATATCAGCAATGCGTTCATCAGGACGCTGGGATTCTGTTGTCCATCCATCTCAGTTTGAAGGACAGCAGATACTATTTGAAAACTGACATTTGACATTTCTATTCAACAGGGCCCTTGGAATTGCTAGAAACAGTACTTTTAGGTAAAATTAGTAGACAGATGTGTAAAGACTGACATCTGAGATGTTAGTGGTCAACAGGATCAAAATAAAATATATACGCTTGTACCTGAAAAGGACCTTTGACCTATTGGGATAGGGGAAGAAATGGTATTCTTCAAGACATGATAAGCAGTCACCTACTGATAATATGTGTAGTTCTCTGTGTGTGTGTGTGTGTGTGTGTGTGTGTGTGTGTGTGTAGTTCTTGGGCAAGACTTATAAAGTAGAAAGTTCATGGTCTTCAGACTATCACTCAGCTGCAATGGGGCCTTTAAAGAAACAATTGTAAAATAAGCATGATTCTCCACATATGTTCCCCAACAATTACACTGACTTAGGATGTTATGGTCAATCTCTGGGTACTTCCTGCTAAGAAGGGATAAAGTGGGGTCATAGCACTGGTTTCGTTCAACTGCTAGTTGGGAGAGAATGAAGCATATGTTTAGCTTGTCCAAATGTACAGTCATCATTAAATAAGACTAAGGTAAGTGATTAAAGATGTAAAGCTCAAATAACCATGTTAGTACAATAGTTGTCTCTATTGTGGTTCAACCACATGAAGCCTGAAAATCAATTTCATATTCAGGGTTTAAATAGGGGGTAGGATCAGATATAATTTAAACTTGTTGATGGAGATCTTTGACAGCAGAAAACATACTATCTGAACTATCAGTAATATGAACATAGACTTTGATGGACTGTAACCTGGTGAAGAGAAAACACACAAGCATATTAAGTAAAAGTGTATGTGTGATAAATTGAATGTTTTTCTGGCAGGCCTATAAGATTATGCTTATGACTCAGAATAAACATGATTTTGGCAGTCTTTTGTGACAGTTATCATATGGCACTTATTAAATAAGAATCCTTTTTTACAACCTCTTGAATGGATTTTTCTCTTGGGAGGGCTGACACAAGTGACTCCATCATGATTTTGACTTATATCTGACTTATATTTGACTTATATTTCCTTATATCTGTCCTTGTCTTTGTGAGAGTCTCTGAAGACATCATGGGTCGGTCATTGTTTTCATTGTCTCTCACAGCCAAAATGCTGTTCTGGTTGTTGCTTTTATCTGTTCCCACAGGGCGGGGGCAGTATGGCGCTGACAATGTAGAGTCAATGTTATGGCCCCTTTTTTAGACACATATAAGCAACAAATAGGTTTTTAAAAAGTAGTTCCTAAGCCAAGTTTATCTGCAGGCAAATGATAAGTTTGATTTTTATCTGTTTTGTAAGTGATGGTCAACATCTCAAAACAACATTGGATCAGATCTCTGTTTTGTTTTGGTTTATGTTTCAGATCTCTTTGTTCAGAGTTGTACTTTTGTAGAACTTTAATAAACAAGTTACAAAGTTTTAAGAGGAAAGGATAAAATAAAACCAAACAAAGCAAATCAAATTCAGCTTCCATACCATTTTGAGCCTTTTCCATGAATCTAACTGCAAAGGCTTAAGACAAGAATAAGAACTGTGGCTTTGAAAAGACTTAGAACAGTCATGGTTAGACTTCTGATGAGTTTAATAACTGATAAATAAATTAGTTTTTTAAATTTTATATAGCATTTAAGATTAACAATCATGACTGTCATATTAGGACCAATAAGCTCTTTTATTTACAGATATATTTCCTAGGTGATTATATTTAATCCATTTGATTGTCAGTCTCATTGTCTTTAAAATTTTTACCTAGGTTAAATTACTGATAAAAATCAAAGGACAACCTTAGACTTTTTACACATTTAGGGAATCATGTTGATGACAAATAGACTTATTATGGGATGGATGAGGTTTTAGATGGCAAGTGCATCTAAATAAGACTAGTTTCCTTTTGTCATAGGCCCATGGCTGCTTAGATTTTAAAATACCTCTCATTCGTTTTTTCTTGTTTCAGTTAACTCATAGATGTTTACATTTCAATTAGGACTAGCTGAATAACAGACTTTCAAGTAACGTTCAACAGTAAATTATCTTACTACAGTACCAGCATAAAGTAGAAAAAATAATTGCAGTTTAAGAATTGTTCCAGAGTTGTTCATAAATGTTTTAGAAATGTCAACTAAACAAATTAAACCACAGAATTTAAAGGTAAATTTGCCAATCTGCCAAGGTGTGTTCCAATGGACTCTGATTAACTTCTTGCAGGCTGCCTAAAAGGCTTATCTCCCTCCCATGGCACCTCAGGATGGGAGTTAACCCCAGCCTTGCTGTCCATTAGGACTCAGTGCAGGCTGCCCATGCCCCAAAAGCCGTTTTCCACCTGATACCCAGTTTTGCAACCTGACTTACTCTCCATACCAGTGAGTTTAGACTCCAGCGTAAGCCCTGGAAGATCAGAATTTTTTCCTGTCTTCCTGGTTTTTGGTAGTGTTCATCCCCCAGCCCTGGTACCTTAGCAGATTTACCCTACTTCCTTTCCTTTTGTACTAGCTTGGCATGGCCTTAAGCTTGGAGCTTTGCCTCTGCTGCTGCTAATGTGAGGAGAAGCCATCCCATGGTCACTGTGGTCTTACAAAGATCTTGCTTTTCTTTAAAGCATATTGTTTTACTAAAACACAACATTTCCCCTAATCTCCAGGATTGGCAGGGGCCTGAGAGAAGCCACTGTTTCTGATCTTAGGCAGTATCCTACCAAAAAATGAGGTGTTTTTGACAGTTTAAGGATCAAGATTTAGAACAACTATGAAGAATACAGCCCAAGAGTGATTCAGAAAGGGTAGAGGATCCCAGGACCCATTATTTGGGCAGCATCCACCCAAAAGATGTCCCTAGAGAGTGATGGACCTCCTACCATCTGCACAGGGACTCGAGATGTGCTACAATTTAGGCTGTTCCCCAATAAGGAGAGCCTCCAATTCACAACAGCACCAGGGCCAGACTGCCCAGCTGGTCAGGCCAGACCAACCCCGGAGAAGAGATTCACAAACTGAACCTGGCCACAAATCAGCTGTGAGGGAAAAGAGAGGGAAACTCACTGTCTGGGAGAATGAAAAGCCTGGTGGTTGTAAAAGCCTATAAATTTCTCAGATCAAGAAGTCCTGTCAGGCAAAAGGTGGAAGCAGTGAACCTCAGACAGGGAAAGAAGAGAAAAGGAGTGTCCAAGCAAGGGGACAGAAAGGCAGTAACTACGGAGGCACTCACAGGTCTGCAGCTGCAGCCATATGGGTCTGTGGATCCTAGGCGGAGGTGAGAAGAATTTCAGGGACAGAGTAATGTAGTGTAAGTGGATTCATTCTGGATGAGCTGCCACTGCCAACTGAACCACACACTGAAAGCAAGAGCGACTATGAAAGGAAAACCCTTGCCATTGCCAGGAACAGCCCTTCCAGGCAAACTTAACAAATGTGCAAAGACTGACTTTGTCCATGGTCAAGGGGATCTGAATAAAATACATGTTTGTACTTGAAAAGGACTTCTGACATTATATTGGGGTAGGGGAAGAAATAGTATTCTTTAAGACATGACAAGAGGTTAAGATCATCTAGTGGTGCATATGTAGTTCTTGAACACAGCTTATAAGCTGAAAGGTTAATATTCTACTACAGACTCATCATTTAGCTGCAATGAGGCCTTTAAAGAAACAACAGTAAAATAACCATGATCCCCCACACTTTACAGAGACCATTTCAACAAATTCATTTCACAGTCCTGCTTATAAAATCACATTCCATTAGGATACAACTACAAGGGAGGAAAACTGTCACAGGAATTTTTTTTAATGATGAAGCAGATTAAACAAATGTAAGTAAGCAAGAGACAAACTAAACATAGCTGGATTTAGTAAACACCTATTATATGCTGCGTCCTACTGGGCAAGCAAGGACAAAGACACAAAAATAAATAAAATGTAGCCCTCACCTGAAAAAACATTAATATTATAGTCAAAACAGGTACACAAAGGACCACAATATAGAGCGAAAACGGGTGGCAAAGGGAAAAGTATGGGCTGAGTGGTATGGGAGGGAGCCTCAGCTCCTAAGCACCACATAACTGGGAAACAGCCAGGCTTTGCGGAAGCCAGAGCCCTTACAAGGTCTTCAACTACGTGAAGGGTTTCACAAGGCCAAGAAGATACAGAGCTATACAGAGCCAAGTGAACAAGGACAGAGAGGGAGTTTCTAGTCTGTGTGGCCACAGAATGGAAAAATTGTGGTGGAACGAAAGCAAAGAGTGTTATGTTTGGGGCAAAATTATTACAGGGCTTTGAATGCCATGCTCAGGTGGGTGGGTTTTGTTATCGGGGCAGAACAGAACTCCAGCTTCTGAGGAGGAACGAACATGGCCAGTCTGTGTTTTGGAAAGTTGCTGTAAGAGGCAAGGAAAGAGAAAAATGGAACCTGATTCTTCTAACAGGGACAGACTAGCATAGAACGACTGAGAGATCTGAAAGAAGTATTTCCAATAAAATAACATTCTCTTTATGCTCTTCTGCTACTTTCAAATAGGCATATATTGTTAAATATGGGAGGCAATACAAAAATAATCATTTCATGGAAAAAAACTACTTATTTCAGGAGGCTGAGGCAGGAGAATCTCGTGAGTTCAAGGCCAGCCTGAATTACACAGTGAGGCACTGTCTCAAAAAAACAAAAACAAAAACAAACAAAAAATCTGACAATTGTGTATTTGGGGGAAGGTCATTTGAGATATAAGAAATTAAAAATTAACCCAATTCCACTGATGGTGAGTGGTCAGGCCTCAAAGCTAAACAAGAACTAATGGGGAAAGGAGGCATCTTTACTTCAGTCCTGTAAGGTTCACCCTCAGAAACAGAAAAGGAAACCCCAAGGTTCAGGTCGGTGTACCAGAGATGGGCTAAAGTTAGTCAAGCATTCACTAAACGTTTTCTAAGCAAAAGGCCCCAGTGAAACAAAGTAATGTGCAAACCACATGACAATGGGATATGACTCCTACACAGTTTTTAAGGATATTTAAAGTCCCTTCTTAAATGCCCTTCGCATGCCAGGAGTATATATACTAACAAAACAGTGAACTGCTTTTAAACTCATCAAATGTGGTGCTCCATTTATTTTGATATGAAAATTCTGTCCCAGTACTAGTCGTTTCCTTGGTACTCAATGCACAAGCTATAATGTGTCACTGTCAATTGCTTCATGACTTGCTACGCTTTCTGATCAAAACAATTTGTTTGGTTCTGGTCATTTTTGGTACCACTCATCACACCTTCCAAAAGCAATTAATGACAATTACAGAACTACTACTCTAGTTCCCTGCCCTCTAAAACATCAGCTAGCCAATGTTATGACACTATTTAGCCCAAAAGTATCTGGTTGTTACAAGAGTCATTAGAGTTAAAAGACATCATCATATTTCTTCTTAATCTACACATGAATTCTATCATCTTAAGTAAGATATTTGTCTCTATTATGCTATTAGCACAAATCTGAAATGCTGAATTTCAGCCAGGCATATTAGTATATAACTCTAATCCCAGAATTTGGGATGGTGAGGCAGGAGGATTACTGTTAGTTCAAGGCCAGTGGGGGCTACACAGTAAGTTCAAGGCCAGCCTGAACTACATAGTGAGATCTGTCTCAGTAAATAAAATGCCGAATTAGGAAACTTCAGTTCACAATCCAGTGAATGTAAATAAAATGGAATAAATCTGAGTAAGACTGTTCTTTTATCAATATCAGTATCAATATCCTGGTTATATCATACTTTGGCAAAAAGTTATTTGGGGAAATGGCATTTGTACAAGGGGTCTTTTTTTTTTACAACTAGCTGTGACTCTATACTTATCTCAAATTTAATAAGGACAGTCTTTAAAAGAATAAGCCAATGATGGAGCAGTTGAAAGGAGGGCAGAGGAATAGGGAAAAAATAAGAAACAATATAGATTATGTAAAAGTACAAATTTCCAGTGATGAAAGTCATTATATAGTATACCTAAATTGTACCAATAAAAATAATTTTTTAAAAAAGACAAAAGAAAGCTCAAGCACAGAGCAGATGGATATAGTTCAGTGGCAGGTCTTAGGTGGGGGATGTGTCTAGGGTATCTATAGTATAAAGGTGGCAACTATAGTTAGTAAAATGTATTGAATTCTTGAAAATCCCTCCAGAGATTTCCAGTGTTACCACAAGAAAAAAATATGTGAGGTAATGTATATGCCAATTACCTGGATTTAGGCATTCCACAATGAATGCATATTTCAAAACATGATGTTGCATATGACAAATATGTACAATTTTAAAAATCAACTAAAAAAGAAAATGATTCCCAAGAATCAAAAATAACTGAGGGCTAAGGCACCAGCATAGTCTGAATCTGGTCATGTTTCCATTCTCAAAAAGATCATTAGCTTCAAATATGTCATGTGGCTTCACACCATAAGCCTGAATAGCTTTAATGAAGTTACCAGTATCTTCCAACTGAGGCCAGTTTAACAAGGACTCAGTGACCTTCTTCAAAAAGCCTAGCTGTAATTTGTTATGAGTTCACAGAGGATGCTGCCATCATTTAGACCTAGCTGGAAGTTGACAGCAATGCTCATGCCTGTCCAAACGAGACAGACCTACCCAAGAAGACCTTCTTCTGCCTGGTGATCATACTTGGAAGCAATCTTATTCTTGACCTTGGCCAAGAACCCACAAGAAGTACACCTGTTGAAGTCATGGTGGCCAGGGTGGTGGAAGGGGCTATGCTCAGGCTCAGGGTCTCCTGCACTCCTCTTTCCAGCTCCTGGCCTTGAGAGTGGCCTCACAGGAGATGCTCACAGCTCCAGGTGGCATAGGAGATGTCCTCAGGAAACTGGCGGGCTGGTCTGCAGAGCCCTGGGGTGCACTTGGGAGAAGCACTGGCTGCTGAGCTCACTGCCTGCAATGTGGCTCCCTCCACACAAACTGTCCCACTGTCACCATCCCCAGGCTTTCAGGAATTGGCCAGTTGTATTCCTGTTTCATATGTGCTACATTTGGACTTACTAGTTGCTGAATTTATTGGTGTGCCATGCTTGATCTGTTTGCCTTGTTTTGATTGTTCTACTTTATCTTAAAACAACAGAGCTAGGAAAAAGTAATGTTAGAGGGTTCCCCACTGGACTTTGTTACTAACCAAAATGTGAATTTATGACATGCTGTAAAATGGGTCTTTTACAAAACCTAGTTTATACTTAGGAAATATCTGTGCCTATTAATATACCATGGGACCCCAAATGCCAGGTAAAAGGCAATAGTCAAAAGCCATTCATAAGACATGGGAGACAGGTATCACAGATATTGTCTGGCCTGATACCCCCTGTACACTCTACAGGGGAATGTTGACCCTGTTCTGCCTTACTTTCATTTCAGGTCTGATCTACTACTGTTAAGGAGGCAGTCTTAATTCTTGAGATTCCACACTCTCATCTTTCCAGGTTGAAGGTGACAATTCATGGGCAAACTGTCTCAATAATTCACTGTGAACATAAGAAAAAGATTTCCTTTTTCTAACCTCATTTCTGATCTTTTCCTGCACTTTGTATTTTCCTTTCTGTAATTTCCTTTTTTGGATCCATGTTTCTGCTGCAGATTAGAGAGGGAAAAACCATGAACTGTTTCAAACTTCCCCCCATCCAACAACTAAGAACTTTTAAATTGAACCCAAAGAAAATGAGTGTTCATAATGCTGGAGACAGGGAATTACTTTTGCTAATGTGTAAGTTGTGGTTGCTGAATGATGGTTACAGGTTTTGTGAGCAACATCTGTGTGTTGCAGATATAGAGACGTAGAAATTGTAGAGTGGATTTTGATTAAAACAGCCTTGTCTTGCTGTTTAGGAAAACTGCCTAGGTGATTAGGTAGACAACACAACTGTCTTGGGGACTTTACCCTAGGATCCAAGGCAGAATTTTTCCAAGCTATTACTTACCTCTATTTATCTCTACAGGTGATATCTTTTGCAGGCTGGGAAGTGCTCTGACCACTTCCAATTTGACTTTGATTTTTTTCCCTTGCTCTCTTTCAAAGAATTGGAAGCAGCTGTTCAGGTCTCTTGATTATTGATTTAACTTTGTTAGTATGGTTCCTTCTTTAAACATGGCTGTTAGAGCTGGAATCAACTGTACCTTGTCCTTTTCAAAACATGCTGGAATTAGGAGTGTGAGTTTCCAGAGAACATAGGGGCACTAAGGGGCGGTAAGGGTGACTAGTCTGACCTGACTATCTTCTGGTCACTCTCTAAACAGCAGCCAGCTGCTCTGGAGCCAGTCATATCAGCCGACACCTTGAGAGGATATACAAACCAAGTAGGCATTAAAAAGAATGCTTATTTTTCTGTTTCAGACGGGAAACTCAATGTGATATTCTCTTACTTCTTTAGAATGTATTCTTAAGCACTAGAAATTGTTCGACCCTCACAAATTGAAAAAAGAGCTGTTTAATTTCTCTACACCTGCACATGGCCTGTCCACCCCCTCGAGTCAAAATGGAATGCAGAGGGATTATGATACTATTTCAGAACTATAATTGCACTGTGAGAGAGGGAAAATGGTCAGAATCACTTTATATTCAGATTTTTTTCCATTAAGAGATAATCCTTGCTTGTGTAGAAAATGTAAATGTAAGGCACAGGAAAACCAGATACCGCTGGTCCTTAAGGCACAATCAGATGCATCTACTACTACTAAGCCTGAGGTCCCCATCCCTTGCCCTTTGGATCCTAAGTAGGAGGTATCCAAAGCAACCTCAATCAAAGCCTCATCCACTATTACTGAGCCTGAGGCTCCCCTCACTTGCCCTGGGGACTCTAAGGATGAGGCTTCTAAGCCAACTTTAACTGAAGCCTCTACTGGGCTATAGCCATCCATATCTGGTTTCGTTTAAGCTCCTCAAGGACAGTATCCCTTATAGGAGGTGAGTGGAGAATTCAGCACTACCTGAGCATCATATGTGTGTTGCAGATATAGAGACACAGAAATTGTAGAGTGGATTTTGAGTAAAACAGCCTTGTCTTGGTGTTAAGGAAAACTTGTGTGTCCTTTTCTCTCGGTGACCTCAAACAGATCAAACAAGATCTGGGAAAATTTTCAGACAACCCTGAAAAGTACATTGAGGCCTTCAGGAACTTAGACCTATGAACTACACTGGAAAGATGTAATGCTACTCTGAAATCAATCACTGATTTTCTAATGAGAGACAAGTAGCAGTAAAAATTGCTATTACATTTTGAGAGGAACATCATATTGTTAATTTTAGAAGGTCACAAGACAGGCAGCCAGAGGAACTGCTAGAGCCCAAGCAGTCCCTACACAAGACCCCAACTGGCTTACCAATCAGTCTACCTATTCCAGGAGACTGTAATAGAAGACATCTTCCGACATGTATTTTTAAAGATCAAAAAAGGACTAAGCCCTTCAATTATTTTAAAATGTCAACTGTTCATCAGGAGAAAGATGAAAACCCCTCTGCCATCTTAGATCATTTACAAGAGGCATTGGTGAAACGTACACCCTGGCTCCTGATTTTGTAGGATAATTATTTACCCAGTCAGCTTCAGATATTAGGAAAAACCTATAAAAGATGGCTTTGCTACAGAGAGCTAACCTGATACTTTAGTGTGAACTTCCTTCTCAATATTTTGTAATCAAGGCCAGGATGAGGCCAATGGGAGAAAACAAAGAGACCAAGAAAATGCGGCTGCCTTCACTGCAACCTTAAAAGGAGTAGATCTTAAGTCTGATTCTTGGGACTCCAAGAAGAGCTCGATGACTAAACTTACCTGCTACCGTTAGGAAAGCCAGGACACCTCAGGAGAGACTGAGATAAAAACAATTATGACAAGAGGACCCCTGAGCCATGCCCTGATTGCTATAGTGACCAAGGGAAGTAAGAAATGCCCCAAAAAATGCAGGTCTCAGAGATCAGAGCTATCTTACCAGGTGGTCCAGCAACACTGAAAGGCTCCAGGGCACTCTCTGCCTTCTCCTTCTGGCTAGACTGTCAACTCCATGGAGGAACCTTGGGTAATTATAACTATAGAGGGAAAAGAAACCAGCCTATTGCTGGGCATTGGCACATGTCTCTCAGTTCCTCTTTTCAACCTGGTCTTTCTTCCAGCGATCATACTTCAGTCAAAAGAGTTACTGGAGAAAAGGTAAGTCACTATTTCTTACAACCTTTAGGCTGTAACTGGGATGGGTTTATCTTCTCTCATTCCCACAGCTCCCCATCCCCGTACAGGGGATCGAACTCAGGACGTTGTGCCTGCCAGGCAGGCGTGGCACCACTGAGCTACATGCTGGCCCCTGGCCCCTCTCATTCCTTTGTGATTGTGCCTGAAAGTCCAGTTTCCCTCCTGAGAAGAGATATCTTACCTTGTTTGAATACTGTAATATATATGCACCCAGGTCAAGTATGCTGCCTCCCTCTCATGGAGAAAGAAAAAATCCTGAAGTATGGACAACTAAAGGTAGAGTAGGAAGAGCAAATAAACCTGGCCTAGTGCAAACATATCTCAAAGATCCTACTATTTTTCCTCAATGGAGACAATACCTTTTCAGGCCTAAAGTTAAAAGAAGACGAATGCCTATAATCAACAACTTAAGGGCATAAGGTTTACTTACATCCTGTAACAACCCTTGCAACACTCCAGTATTGGGTGTTCAAAAACCTAATGAAGAGTCAAGGTTGGTACAGGACCTTAGATTGGTAAATGAGGCAGTAGTGCCAATCCACCCAGTGGTCCCTAACCTACATACACACTCTCCTTGCTCAGATCCTGGAAGATGCCAGTTGGTTTTTATTGTTAGATTTAAAAGATGCCTTCTTTTGTATTCCTTTACATAGTTTTTTAGTTTCTTTTTGCCTTTGAAAATCCTCACAACCAGGCCTCTTAACTGACTTGCACTGTGCTTTCTCAAGGTTTCAGAGACAATCTCCATCTTTTTGGGCAAGTGCTTTCCCACAACTTGGCATGTTTTAATTTTCCCATGGTCATGCAATATGTAAATGATCTACTGTTATGTGCCCCCTCAGAAGAGCTCTCCAGCCAAGACACCCGTGCTCTTGGCATATTTTCTAGCAGACAGAGGTTATAAGGTCTCTAGGTCTAAGACACAACTTTGCAGCCTTGAGGTAAAATATTTGGGCCTTACCTTATCTAAGGGAACATGAAGGTTGGGTGAAGACAAAATTAAACCAATATTTCCCCCCACACACAGTCCAAGAACCTAAACAACTAAGGCAATTCCTAGGAATTACAGGCTTTTGTCACCTTTGGATAGTGGGGTATAGTGAGATCCCACAACTCCTCTATCAGGAAGCCCAAAAGGCAGATAACCATATTTTAACCTGGGAACTTGATTCCTAAACTGCATTCCAGAAGCTTAAACACTGAAACTACCAACAGGACACTGTTTCAAACTGTATGTTGATGTAAGGTGGGGCGTGGCTCTGGGAATGCTTACCCAGGACTGAGGATCTGCTCAACAGCCTGTAGCCTCTGAGTCATGAATCAGACACTGTAGCAAAATGATGGCCTGCGTGCCTTAGAGTTGTGGCTACAGCAGCTCTCCTGATACCAGTGGCATCCAAGCTGACTTAGGAAAAGATCTCACTGTATATACCCCTCACAATGTGGCAGGACTTCTTTCTTCCAAAAGGAGTCTATGGCCAACAGACAAGTGACTTCTTGAATACCAGCCTCTACTTCTAGAAGGACCAGCCATTCAAATAAAGTCATGTCCCTCCTTAAACCCTGTGATCTTTCAACCAAGAAAGGAGGAAATTGAAGCTGAAAGACATGACTGAACAGTAATTCTCCATATGCACAAAGACAGAGAAGACTTGTTTTACACACCCCTTACTGACCTGATCTGACCCTCTCCTGTGATGGCAGTGCCCTCATGGAAAATGGGGCAAGAAAGGCAGGGTAGCAGTAGTGACTCTGCATCAGATTCTTCAAAGTTCCTCACTTGCCCCTGGGGCTTGCGCCCAGCGAGCAGAACTCACAGCTCTGGCAAGAGCTTTACAACAGGGTGAAGGACAGAAAATTAATAGTTACACTGATTCAAAGTATGCTTTCCTAGTGCTACATGTTCCTACAGCCACACAGAAGGAAAGAAATTATCTGACAACCAATAGATCTCCCGTAAAGTATAAGGAGAAAGATGAACTTTTTGTTTTTTATTTTGTTTGGTTTGGTTTGATTTGGTACCGGGGATTGAACTTGGGTCACTGTACTTGAGAGGCAGGCAGCAGAACCACTGAGTTAATTCCCCAGCCCCTAGGAAATAGATGAACTTTTATAACCTGTCTATATGCCCTCCAGAGTAGGGGTAATTCACTGTGGAGGGCACCAAAAAGGAGCTGACAAAGTATCTCAAGGTAATCAACTGGCTGACACAGTTGCAAAAGAAGCTGCTTGAGGACCCTCCTTTCAGGCCCCCTGATCTAGGAAGGCTCCTTTGATGAATCAATCCAAAATATTCTCAGTCAGAAATCAAATGGGTTCTCTCCCGTATGTGTCAGTTCCTTCCATCAAGATGGTTACAGTCAGACAATGGTAAACTGTTCCTTCCTGGTGCTAGTCAAAGAAAAATTATTAAGTCTTTACATCATACCTTTCACTTGGGGAGAGACAAGACCCACCAGATGGCCTCTAAATTATTCATAGGAAAAAGAATTTCTTAGATAATACAACAGATAATTAAGATCTAACAAAAGAACAATTCTCTTAACTGGATCATAGGCCCTGCAGGTACACAGAGACATGGTAAATACCCTGGAAAAGATTGGCAGCTTGATTCTATTCAAATGCCAAAGAGTAAGGGGCTCCAATACCTTATGGGTCTGGGTAGATACTTTCACTCACTAGGCTGAGGCCTCTCTTTGTAAAACAGAAAAAGCACAAGAGGTGGTAAAGGTTTTGGTTTCAGATTATCATACCCAGATTTGGACTTTTTAACAATCTACAGAGAGAAAATGGGCCTTCTTTTAAAGCAACAGTCACACAGAGTGTCTCTCAGGTCCTGGGCATTATTTATCACCTTCATTGTGCATGGAAGCCACAATCATCAGGAAATGTAGAGAACATAAAGAGCCCTTAAAGAGACATGTTCGCAAAATGGCTCAGGAAACCCACCTACAGTAGCCTTACGTATTACCGTTAGCTCTTATCAAAGTAAGAAATACACCTCAAATTCTAGGCCTTGGTCCATTTGAAATGTTTTACAGACACTCTTTTTTTTACTAATGATTTTCTCTTTGATAGAGAAACAGATGCCTTCCTAAAAAATGTCACCTCACTGGCTAAATTCCAACAGACTTCAACAGCTAATGGAAGCTCAGCCTAAAGAGAAGGGAAATCTTATATTTCACTCCAGAGATTTAGTACTGTTAAAGTCTCTTCCCTCATCATCTCTTTCCCTAGGACCAATGTGGGAAGGACCATACACCATGATCCTGTCAACTCAAGCAGCTGTCAAGGTAGCAGACTTGACTCCTGGATACACCATTCTCAACTGAAGCCCTGGGAACCAGATACAATGAGCAACCATCCGAATACTTCTGTGAATCCACGGACAACTTAAAATTCTTTTTACCCCTTAAAAAGTAGAGTACAGTTCCTTTCTAGTGTGCGCACAGGAATATGCAGCAGTCATTAAAAACAAACACATTGCTACATACGTGGCCTACTCTCTTGTCAATTACATCAGAACTTCTTAGGTGGGAATCCCTACTTTAAGGAGATGACTGGTATAAGCCACTAAACTACATTGATGAGACATGACAAAGTTCAGTGGTTCATAGTTTAGCCCACCATTACAAGGTAACCAAGTAGCCTATAAACCACACCCTTAATGATCCTAGACATAATAAATTTTTTTTCTAAGAATGCCACTGAAGCTCTCCACAGACTTTAGTAGAAACCCTATTAAAAGAAAGGGTCCTATCATAACAGCCAGCAATATATATAACAGAAATTAAGATGGCTACTTTCAGATATGGGATGATTATATGTGGTTAACTCCAACTATAAGTCAACTTAGTGGAAAGGCTCCCTTATGTTGGGAACAAAGAAATCGCTCTTATTCTCATAGGCCTAACTCTACTAAATACTTGGGATAGACACTCCCCAAGTAGTGCATACCTACTATAACTTTAGAGGTCAAAGAATGGCTTGCAACACACTAGTTTAATCATCCGGGAATTAGATGGGAAGCCCCGGTGGCACTCATTGGTCCTGTGGAACCAACTTGTGGCCCAGGCTACCTTCTACATGAATCGGAAGATGCACACTGGGATTTGCATGGTCACAAGGCAGGAGTGTCAAAAATAGCAACAAACCTGCAAACTTACCCCATCTATGACATCAATGGTCTAAAAGTGTGTTTTACTGGTATGATCATTTAAAGGCTTCTAGCTTTGCCCCTTCCCTAGGATTAGAGGATTCATGCAACACATCGAAGCCTTGACGGACTAAATTCAATAGGCCTTAAACAACACCTTGACTAGTGTCTTTCTCCTAAATGAAAAAGTAAAATGAATGAGGCAAACTGTCCTCCAAAAGTGGATGGCCTTAGACATCCTAACAGCAGCACCGAGGGTACTTGTATAACTGTAAAAGGTGAATGCTGTGTGTACATTCCTGATCCTTCTGTTGATATCCCCATGGCTGTTCAAGATATTAAATGACATGTTAATGCCATGCCAGATTCTGAAATTCCCTGGACCTTCTCCTTACCCTCTTTGTGGAAAGCTATTAATGGCTTTTCTTGATGGAACATTTATTGGTTGTATGAGTGATAGTGTTGCTGATCTTATTATTAGGTCTATGCATACTTTTCTTTGGCCTTATTTCCTCCAAACTTAAAGCTATAAGCCTACCCAAGACAAGAACATCTGAACATCTGGCATCTATCAAGGGCCTTTGGACAAGAGAGAGAGGGAGGGAGGGAGGGAGAGAG
>NW_022900941.1:7733478-7777892 GCF_012274545.1 Fukomys damarensis | reverse complement strand
GGGAGGGATGGAGAAAAAGAAAGAAAGAACCAACCACACTTTACAACTGTGGCGGAGGTGCCTCTGTTGCAGGCCAGGCCTCAAGATAAAGACAGAATGCTTGGGCCTACACACCTCCCCAGGGGATAACTGTATCACCTGGTCCAATAAAGTCTAGATAGACATCAGTCACCCTGGTGGGTGACCAAGACCCCCTGATCCATCCCTTCCTAAAGAAGGTCTTTGTTTTTTCCATGTACACTTGCTACGTGACCTGTATGCCCACTGGACCAATATTACTTAAGCAGCTATACTTGTAATCTTATTGAATGATCATAGCTTTGACTCACATTGTACCCACCTTGTGATTTTGCTCTATAAATCTTCCTCTGTGGAGTCTGTAGCAACTCACTTTCAGGTCCCCTTCTGTCTCTTAGGACCTCTCTCCCTCCCTCCCTCCCTCCGCCCCCCACTTCCTGCTTCCCTCTCTCAATAAAGTTTTCCTACTGTTAACCTCCATTGTTCCTTAGAATTCATTCTTTGATTTGTGGGAACACAAACTTGGTGAATTTGACATCTAGCAGGATAGGAGTCACATTTATTTCCCCAATATCATAGGCACAGTCGAATTCCCACCATCACTTTTATTTGTGCTTACTAAAGAATACAGGAAAGATTCATAGATTAGACTCCAAAGTACACCAAAAAGTTGAATCTCAGAAAGACACTAACAATTCTTGAAAAATCACTAGGGAAACTATTATAGTCATTTAGATGAATTAAGGTCTTTCTAAAGTCCCTGAAAACATATCTCAGTTGGAGCCTTTTAACTTGCTTTCTGTTGGGACACGGGGGATAAGAGAAATGCAGGAATCGCAGGCAGAGACAGATGTGGGTTATGGAATTTCAAAAACAACACACTGCTCCTTTCCTTCATTTCCCCTTCCCCCTGAAGTGCATATCCTTAATAGTGAGCACTTACAACATTCTGTGGCATCTCCCAAAAGTGTTTCTTTGTCTTTAAGTCTGACAAGAAGTCACAGGCTTAGCTTGGATACTTCCTGCTTAGTTGTACAATTGGCCAGTTCTCCAAAGAACCCTAATTCCTTTAGGACCCTAATTCCTTTTACTAAGATTTCCTTTCAAATTGATTCTTGACTTGACCTGAAAGAGTGCCTACTGGCCAGATCTGAGAAACCAAGAAGATGCTCACACAGAATAGGATAAACACACCATGTTTAAATTCAAGAGCTGTATAAGTACTCTCTTTGGTCATCTTTGAAGAGGGCATAGGCACCAAATCAGGTTAAAAAAAAAAATCTAAGGAAAAAATAAAGCAGTCAACTATTACTGGAGTTTTGAAGCAAAAGACCCAGCCCCGGTCCCAAGAGAAGCAGCTCAGCCACAAACCCCAGGACACTAGTCAAGGAGATGAGGAGTGGTGAAGGGCAGAAGGCAGCTTTAATTAGCATGGCCATGCTGGGAAGGACAGAAAAGGGGGTTCAAGATTTGTCTTTGAGGGGCTGATAGAAACTTTGGAGTTTTCTAGAAAGGGAACAAAGGCCAGGGTTGAAAGTTTACATGTGGTGGGGTGGTTTGCATAGTTCGCAGTGTCCAGCATTTTGGTCAGGTCATGGTATATGGTTGATCAGTATCACAGGACTAGTTCTGTGAGGTCCTGTGAGAGCCATCATTGCCTGAGGGGACAGTTCAGTCCCTGTCATGAGATGACTGGCTCCTGCTGTGGGGGTAGCCTACATTCTCATCATGGGGTAATTGCTCTCATTTAGGGGGTGACTTGATTATGGGGTGGTCTGTGATGCCCTGCTTTTCCTGTAACCCATGGTGATTACAGGTTTAAGACAATGGCTGGACACTTCTGGGCATCACTCCTGAGGGTCTGGAACAGTACATTATAAAGGCTAGCAATCAAATGCCCCTGTAGGCTCTGAAAATTACCTTAGTTACTCTTACCTTGGTGACCTCAGTCTAAAGAAGGATAAGGTAAGCTAGATAAATTTAGGGCTGATATACTTCATAATACAGACACTTCTTAAATGATTAACATGCCAACATGTAAAGCTTAGGAGGGATCCAAAGTTTTGAGACAATAAAGGAGACACATAAAATGAAAGCAGAAATGCCAAGCTTTATCCTACTTTTAATTACCCCATTGGCTATCTAATAAGTCCACCCTCTAACTCCTTGTTACCGAACTGCCTTTCTTATACTGAATGTAGTTCGGATTAACCAGACAGACGGACCATGCAAAGTTCTTCCTCAGAAAATAATCACAGCTAAAATAACAGAACTAAAGGGAAAGACAGAAAGCTATTTTTGAGATAACTGAAGATAACTGAATACACACTGGCTGACAAATGACATGAAGGAAATAGCAGTAATTTTGTTAGGTGTGATAATGATGCTGGTTTTTTGTTTTGTTTTGTTTTTAATGTTCTCATTACAGATAGATATTGAAATGTTAGCAGGTAAAATGACAATATGTGAAATTTGCTTTAAAATACTGAGGAGGGGAGAAAGATGAAAGAATTAACTGCTGGACGATGAGTGTACATGGAAACGTTGTTTTATTCTCTTTACTCTTATGCACAGTTGAAAAAATACACTACAAAAGGTTAGGGGAAAAGATACAATCCTTATGCAGGAGACAATCCTTAAAATGTAGTTGACTTGGCAAGTATTTTCAAATGACCTAAATCTCTATCGATGGCCGACAAATTAGGTAAATCATAGTACATAAAACTACTGTAATACCATGAGGTCAGAGAAATGACCATATTTTAACAAGAAAATGTAACCTGCTACCATTTATAAAGAGTAAAATAAAACAAGAAACAACAGGCTATAGAATAGCCCATCATGATTCCAATGCATTATACCCACAGAAATGCCTAGGAGGCTGTTCCTCAAGGCCTGGGCATCTCTGGGCAGTATTATACTAACAAATTATTTTCCATACTGTTCTTTTTTTTAATTTATTGGTACTGTTCTTTGGGAACTTCTTACAGAGGCATTTGCTTATATAATTCTTTCTGGGATAAGAGAGGTTTAAGGTTTAAGTTTCCCCAAATTTAAAATGAGGTTAAAAATATAGACCTCGTTGTGATAAAAAGCACTTTTGACAAGATATAGCAAAGAAAGACATTCAGAGAAGATAGTGTTCTTTTTACTTTTTGTTTCAGAATCATAAAAAGTAATCGCTTCTTAAAAACTAAAAAAAAAAAAAAAAAAACTTTACTATAAATTCAGCATTCATGTACTTCCCCTTTCACCTTTCTTTTAGTTGATACCTAATAAGTGTTGTTTTATTTTAAAGTTTAAGAAAAATTCAGTCTTTATTAATGCACTCTTAATACACATGTATTAAAACACACCTTTGAAAACACAATATTAACCACATCCTTAGATTGTCACTTCCTAACAATATTTAGATATAAGACTCCTATCACTTGATCACTTTTTTACTGTGATAGTTAATCATCAATCTCAACGTGACTGAGATATACCTAGAAAATCAGTAAAGAACATTTCTGGGTTCGTCTGGGTTTCCAGAGATGATTGGCATGTGATTCAGCCAGGTAAGTGGGGGAAAACCCAAACTGAGCATGGACAAGACCATCCAACAGTGGACTGGATGGAAGGGAAGAGGAGAAATGGGAAGCTTATAGAAGCAGCTGCATACTCAATCCTTACTGAGTGGGTGAGGGTTTTCTTTGCTGACGCCATCACTCATAAATGCCAGACTTCAGATTCTTCAGCCTTTGAACATGGTTTTGCACTAGCAACTCTTTAGCCGTCAGTCTCAAAAGGGATACATCACTGATCCTTCTTGTTCTGAGGCTTCCAGCTTCTTAGAACAGCTACCAGTTTCCCTGGCTCTAGACACTGGTGGTTGCAAAAAGATTTCTTTTCTTTTTTGAGACAAGGTCTTGCTATGTAGTTCTGGCTGGCCTTGAACTCACTATGTAGCACAGGCTGGCTTCAAACTCACAGCGATTCTCCTGTATCAGCCTCCTGAGTGCTGGTATTACAGGGTGTGCCACCGTGCTCAGCTCTTCCCTTAAAATATGTATATTTTATAGGTTCTGTTTCTCTTGAAAACCCTATTACATTTACTTTGTGAAATACCTGTGAAAATTAAGCATTTTATTCTTCATTATTCCTTCTACTATAAAGCAAAAAAATCAAACCAAGCAGCCAGAAGTGGCTTACTGTGACTGTTGCTTATCAACTCTGAACATTTAACCACTGCATATTTTATAATATTCTATCCCAAAATTCTGAAGTAAAAACAAACAAAAAAGAAAATCTACAACAATTACTATAAAAAAGTTAAATGTAAAAGGTAGCAAATGAAGTTATTAAAATAAGCTAAATTCATACCAGTGTTTGCTCGTGGAGCTGGCAAAACTTAGCAAAACAGTTCATAGATTAAATGCTGTAGGGCTGGGGATTTGGCTCAGTGGTGCCGGTGCCTGTCTCACAAGCGTAAGGTCCTGAGTTCAGCCCCCAGTACCAAAAAAAAAAAAAAAAAAAAAAAAAAAAAAAAACAAACCAAAACAAAACAAAAAAACTGTAGCAGGCTTTCTACAGATAATTATTTTAATCTTTTTAGAACAACCAGATGAAACTTTGCCCCAAAGAAGTGAGACTTAAAAAGCTAACTACACTTAGTGGATCCTTGATCTTAACTATACTTTTCCTTGGTATCACCCATATTTTAAATACTGTGACCATGAATCCAAGAAAAAAAAAAATTATGCTATTAGTGATCCTCATTAATTTCAGACATGCAATTTCAGACCTGTAATGGTGTAACGGTGCTTTCTGCAACAAATCCAACTTTCATTTATTTTCTCATGAAGCAGGCAACACAGATCTTTGCTATCATAATTCTGACAAATGTCTTCTTGAAAGCAATCTTAGTAGAAAAATTTAAAATTTATGAACACTGCAAAAATTAGAATATACAAGAAAACCTACCAGTTATAATTTCATTATATAAATTAATATCTTTAACAATTTCACATATTTCCTCCCAGACCATTTTTTCTATACATGTTCACATAGTTAACATCCTGCTCTCTATAAATTTTGCACCTGTTTTATTTATTTGCAGTAGTCTATTAGCACTTCCACATATCAATGAAAACTATAAACTATACTTGCTGCAAAGTTCACTATCATCTGGATAAATGTAAGAAAATATTTACACATAGTATTTTATATTCTCCTTATGCTGGTATTTGGGATTTTCCCCAATCTGAAAGCCATTACTTGTTATTTCAAGTGGTTTTTAAATTACCATTCAAATTCTTTCATGGATACACAACCACACATAGAGGCCACACAATTTGGTCCCAAAGAACTTGGTTATTTTCAAGCGATTTGTGCCCAGCCAGTGCCCATTACAGTTAGAGACACTGCCAAAAGCCATAGTCTTGTCTGGAAAAAAAAAAAATCCATATCATTAGGACTTTGGAAAGAACAAACAATGAGCCATAGTTCTTCAAACCACTTAGAAATTAAAAGCCATGCCCTCAATCTGTCAAAAAGCAATCCCTCCCATCTTACAGATGCATTCTGAACCCTTTCCTGACCTCTAATACCAAAAATGTGTGTAGGGAATATTCATTTTATTTACCTGTGTGTCACTTTAGTAATGGCTCTCTTAGACAGCTGACCTTGAGTTTCTAATTTAGATGCTTTTCAAAGGCAGTCGAGCAGCTCACAAAGGTGACTGCACAGCAAATTATCTCCAGTGCTGTTAAATACACAGTACCTATGTTCATTTTTCTCCCTCCCAAGAGGATCTTTTGCTCTTAAGAGAGAAATAAATACATAGTTTCTTCCTAAACTTGTTTCTAATTTTGGAAATTATTCTTCTAGTTGTTAGAGTAGGACGCCTATCCACCTAAAATTCTTACATCTCAAAGGGCATTTTTCTTAAACATTTGTGGGCAGCAGCCAGTGCCCAGTCAAGATTGTTGGTGCTCTTCCAAACATCTGCTGGACTTTTTTTTATTCTTTGCACTGAAAATTTAAATTCACGATCCACTACATCAATGGGATTACAGAGCAAAGATATACCTATCAACAAGATGCTGAACAAGGGACCTGATGGCTTTGACATTCTCCAGACTTCCAGGCAAATGCTATGTGCCCTACAGGATATTATTTAATTTGGAAGATTCTCAGTGCTAACAAACTTTGGAAATTGGAGTAAGATTGAAGAATAATAAATATATAAAACCTGTAAGAGTGTTCTCACTATACCCTCACAGCTTCACAAACAATCTAAAGTATGAAGTTCCAATGAAATTCACAATTCTCCGCAGTTCACACCTGACTCACTTTCATACCCCTCAAACTCCCTCTCTTTTAAGGGAATTTATGCTCCTTATCCCATGACCTGATGCTATGATTTGAATACGATATATCCCCTAAGCCTCATGTACTGGGGACTTGGTCCCCACTGCAGCAGTGTTAACAGGTGGAGCTCTGGGAAGTGATTAGATCATTACAGCTCTAACTTCATCAGTGAATTAATCCATTAATGAGTTCATAACTGAAAGGGCTTCTTAGAAGGTGAAGCCCAACTGAATGAAGAGGTCACTAAGAACATGTCTATGAAGGGTACATACTGTCCCCAGGTCCCCTCTTTCTACTCTTTCTTCCCCATCCCCACCCATTTCTGTTCTCTACCCACTGCTGTCCTGGATGCCATGAGGTGAGCACCTTTCCTTCACTATTTTCTTCTACCATGATGTTTCCAATTTACCACAAGCCTAAAAACGATGCAGGTGACCATGGACTGCAACTCTGAAATTTCTGTGTGTGTGGTCAAAATATATACCTTTCCTCCCTTAAATTGTTATTCTCAGATATTCTGTCACAGCAACAAAAACATATCACACTTGACATGAGTGGCGGCCACCATTTTCTTGTACAGCCATTCCTCACTGGCCACAAAGAATGTTATCAAAAGTTTGGGAGTTTGGGGATCTGAGGGATTACTGAGCTGGGAAAGAACTCTTTCCTCTGGGATACAGCTACTTGAGTGCAACACTGAAATGAAACCTGTAACCCAAAACAAAGGCAGACAGAAGCTTGGTCTTTCCCCAGCCAAGTCCCTGGTGTTGTCTGCATAGTGATCCCAACCTCCTCCTGGGCAGAAATTGTCTCAGTAGCACCCCTTTTCAACTCAAACTAGTTTCAACTGAGTTTATGTCCAAAACAAAGTCTCCCTAACTTACCTCCCATAATCAGGTTACTAACAGGTATTTTCAATACAAAGTTGCTCTTTGAAAAATGTTCTATAGGTTGGCTAGAGTAATGAGACTCAAATAAAATCACTCACCTATCCCCTCACTGCCTAACAAAAACATAGCAAGAATTATTTACTACCTACCAATTAATCTTTATTAAGATAAACTGACACTGAGATTAGCATAAGCATGAAAGCATGTGGCAAAAAGGATGTTCCAAAGAAGTGAAGTTTGAGGGTTTTTTTCCCCTTACAGCTCTCTTGAAAGATAAATATTACCCTCATTTAAGATAACAGGACTAAATAAAAACCAACAAGAAACCCAACTTCCCTAATCCAAAGAGGACCTTGTCCAGGTATTAGCATTTCCTTTCCTGACTACAGACATCTCCTTCTCTGCTAATGCTGAGCATACCCTAAAGAGAACCCATTCTGTCATTTAAAGGGAAACACAATTAACAAAAATAAAGTTAAATTATTTATTTTTAAGATTTCCTCTTACATCATCAAGAGAAATGGTAACAGCTAAAATTCATGCACAGAACTTCCTCACCATCTATGATCCCATCTGCTGGTCCACAGGAGACATCCATTTTAAGCATCCCTTCTTTGCCTCTACCCAAAATCCCATGTAAAAAGCTACGCCGTAGTGTAGCAAATTCCTGCAGGCTGACCTCCCATCTCTACACTCGGCCGTTTCTCTAAACTCTTTACCACAGTGGTCCTTGTCACAGACTGCCCATCTACCTAACCTGTTAAAAAGATAACCTGATGAGGCCTGCCAGCTTTGTTTTCTTTTCACCCAATACTCACACTGCCCCTTAGCCTAAAGCTCAAGCTGGTGAGTCTGCCTGTAGCTGGATGCCCTCAGTGCACTCTTCTGTGTCATCCATTTTGAGTACTTTGTTTTTCCTCTTCTCATAAAATGTCCTTTGACATCATGCTAAATCCAGAAGATGTTCTGCTTTTATATGCCTTTTTATAGTACCCTCATAACAGTTATGGAAACTTATAGCTGACCACTTTATTTCTACTTTGGCTGCTAGGAAACTGAACCAAACTTCATTACATTACTTTATGTCCAATAAAATATTAGGATGCCTTTAGTAATTAATAAATATAAATGTACCTAAATAAGATTATTTGAAACATTTTTTTCTTTCTTTGCAGTAGGTTTTGGGGGGTATAACCATAAAAATATATATTTTGGGGGCCGAGGGAATAGCTCAGTGATAGAATGCTTGCCTTGCATGGGGTTTAATCCCTATCACTGAAAAAAAAATCTTATACAAATACTCTTCTTATACAAATAGACATAGAACATACATTTTAAAATAAATGGAGGCAACTTTTAAAAAATGAAGGAATTATAGCATCACAATCATCCTTTGCATCACAATGGTAGGAGTGTAAGCAAGACTGGTAAGCAGTACATACAGAAGAGGGATTCCAGAAAGGTATCAGAATCCCTTATAATAAGCCATTTTCAGGGCTGGGGATTTAGCTCAGTGGTTCCACCACCTGCCTCACAAGCGCCAAGGTCCTGAGTTCAATCCCCGGTACAAAAAATAAAAATAAGCCATTTTCAATGGACGTAATCTACTTGCAGCATTAATACTTTCCACCAGTAGAGCTCCCACAATCGAATTAACTTCTCACATCTTAATGTCCCACTATCTCTCAATATCCTCATGCTGGCAACCAATCTTCCAGCACATGAAGCTCTGGGAGATGCACTTGGACCATAAGTAAAGAAATACTCTCACTTCTCCCTCTGAATGTCAGCAGCATCCAGGTCCTGGTGTCACACACACACACACGTGTATATAAGCAGCAGTCCCCAAACTAGAGTCAAATGAGATGCAAAAAAGTTTTTAAGATGAAAACCACCAGGTAAACATTAAATAGAGTTGAGACATACACACACACACACACACACACACACACACATACACACACACACACACACAAAATCACCCTTTGTTAATCCGCATAGTAATAACTATACAAGGCACGAATTTTGAATGGATGTTTACACTGGTAAGTAAAAGCCTGATGAGAAACAAAATATTTAACATAGTCTCAAAATATCCCCCACAAGACACTTACTAATTATTTTAAAAAACAACTTTTTGAGGAAAACTGGCAAATACTTTCTTCACCAGATAGGATAAGGACATACTGCGCAACTCCCCATATGAGGCACTGAGAAGAATATAATCACTTCGGTGGCATTCTTGCCCAAAATGTGCAACCTTCACCCAACCAGGAGGACCATCAAACAAGCTCAAGGGCTACACAAAAGAAAAGGTCTGTACTCTCTAAAAATGTTCAGACAGACAAAGAAAAACAGTTGACAAATTGTTCCAGGGCCAGGAAAAAGTACACAGATATAAAATCTCAGGCAGTATCTGCTCCAGGATGGGACTATAAACAAAGAAAAAAAAAACTTTTCTTCTGCTATAAATGACATTAGTGGAATAACAGGTAAAATGTGAATAAAGTTTATCAATAGGTATTAGTAGTCTATGATCCTCTAACTATCCTACTGTAGTTTAAATAAGGAAGAACATGTTCAAATGGTAAGGGGTGCAAAGAAGGGGTTGGAGGAGAGAAGGAAAGGAAAAGGGATTTTTAAAAAAAGAATGAAAGAAAAATGGAAACAAAACTTTTATAAATGGGGAGGAAAGGGGTGAAGGGAGGAGAGGGGAATAGTAAAAAGAATGAAGACATAACTATACTAAGATTACACAAATAAATATCCTTGTTTTTAGAAAACAAACATATGTAGGAGCAATGGAGCATTTTATTTATAACTCACAGTTGAAACATGGTTTTTCTATAAAATGGAGTACTACTCAGCCACAAAGAATGAGAAATTAGAAACATTTATAGCTAAATGGATACACATTGAGGCTGTACTCTTAAGTGAAATAAATAGGACACCCTTGAGTAAATACTGAATAGTTTCACTGGTGTGAAAAACTAAAAGTGTAAATAAGGTTCAAATGGTATAATTGGGAGTGTGAATAGGAAGAAATGGCCAAAGGGGAAGTGGGAAGGGGAGGGAAAAGGAAATAAGGGAAAAGAAAAAATGTGAAAAAATGAAAAAGTAGAAAAAAAGTCTTTGGAAGGGTGAAAGGGTGAAGGGAGGGCAGGGGAATGGGGAAAAAAATAAGAACAAGATATATCATGTAAAAGTACAAGATCCCAATGATAAATGTTAACTGCACTGTTTGCTTTAAATGTACCAATAAACTTAAGGGGGGAAAACAGTTGAAACAGCACTAATATGCATATACAATGATAAAACAAACACTGAAGAGAACAATGGGGTGGCAGAAACATACACGAAAATTCTTTGTGCTGTTTTTTTGAAATGTAGCTGTAGCCTGAATATTTTCCAAAATAAAAAGTTTTAAAAGTACACATAGTCATGATTCTACCAGGACCAAATAATTATTTTAAATGCAGTCATCTTAACTACTGTATATTTTATTTATTAAAGTACAAAATGAGATTCTTCTCTCCTACTCAGGATGTGGTCCTTCAAAACAATCATTAACTATGGAGTGTATTCTTATACTCTTTTTTTATGATCTAACAAATGGTGCTAGCAATACTACTGCGAAATTATAAAGTACTGCACACTGTTCAAAGGTGGGCTCCAAATTAAAATCCTGCCTCTGACACTTTCTAGTCCTATAACCTGGGGCAAGTTTCTTTGTTTCTCTCAGGCAGTTTCCCCAGCTGAAGAATGGGAATAATCACAGGGCTTACCATACAGCATCTACACCATGATTGAATGAGGCAATGCCTGCAAAGTATTCAAGTGTCTGGAACACAATGAGCACTTAATAAATGTCAAGTATTAGTAAAAACAAGCCATCATGTTTTCACCGGCCTCACTGTGGGCTCCATGTGCTCATCACAGCTGTTCCTTTTTGTTTCCTCTAATATTCAATTTATGATTTCTTCTATTATCTGCATCCCTATTTGTGTTTTAGTTTTCTAAAACAAGGCAATGTATAAATTTGTGGGGTTTTTTTTTTTTTAAAGAACAAATGAAATTCTCCTAAAACAGAGATTTTCAATCAATGGGTTCATTTATAATTTTAAATTCATCCTTCACAGAAGTCTCAGCCAGCTTCTGCTCAGCTGAGGGACTTTAGTATCAAGACAGTACAACTCAAGGCTTAACATCTTATTATAAAAGATGTGAGGGGCTGGGGATTTAGCTCAGTGGTTCTCCCGCCTGCCTCACAAGCACAAAGTCCGAAGTTCGATCCCCAGTACCAAAAAAAAAAGATATGAGGTCTCTGTCCCAGGGCACAGGCAGAGCTACAAGAAGACTTGCAACCTCAGCTCCACACAAAAGTTAACTTTCTAAGATCTCGTTATCATTTGACCCAATAACGACGTAGTATCTTAATTAGTGCCCTTTTACTATCCTTATGCTACATACATGGCACTGTGCTGGCGCGCCATATGTAAAGGCTCACTGAATCCTCCAGATAGCTATGCACACGATATCATCAGACCCATTTCACAAATGAGGAAATATGCTCAGAGTGAGAAAGGTGCCCACATCTCAAAAGTCTAAGTGGCAGAGCCAGGATGGAAATCTTGATGGTTCAGACTCAAATCTAAATTATTTCCAACGCAATTTGTTTCTCTTGCATCTGAATAAAAATATATAGGGAGAAACACCATTAATTACTTATACCAAGGACACCATTTTTACCTTACCATCCACATGAATTTTCTTGAAATAAGTGGCCCTAAGGTTTTTTTGCTTTTGTTCAGTGCTGCTCTCTGTGGATTTTCTATTTACAACAGAGGCACCTGTCTTTATAAATCCCACCAGAGAAATATACCTCCAGCAGCCAACAAGACAACTCTGGGAAGAGCTGATAGTATCTGAAAGGAGGTGTCACTTGGTGACAGCATCCAGAAGACTGCCAGAAAAGGAAACTTATGTCACTTAATCTGAATCCAATAATCTTCCCTGGCTCTCCTCTCAATGACACAGGGGGATGGGAGGATAAAAACTTCAATGAATGCCAAGGTAGGGAGGCAGGCAACAGAAATGAGATGACTCTCCCTTATCTGTCATCACATGCCCCTCCTACCATAAATGCACTTGATCCAGAAACAACACTATGCTCTAAAAAATAGCTTAGATGAGACTAACTCTTTTACAGTCTACTGAGCCACTGCCGCCAGAGAAGGACAAGCAGGATGGGAAAAGAGGCTGTTCAGGACTTACTGTAACTTACTCCTTTTGACTCCTCGAGCTCTATTTAATCCACCTTCCCATCAAAGGCTCTCCAGCTGAGTACACCCTAACTTTTTCATCTTCACACTATGGCACTGATATACATGCCCATGGAACAATTTATATTGAATTATTTCCTATCATACATTGTATAACTGTATACCATCCTCTCATGTCCCCTAGTTGTCCCTCCAGTCAGATCACAAAATGCTTTAGAGACAAAGAAAGAAAACTCCAGGTTGACAGAGAACCCACAGATTTCAAATTTCAAACACAAGAAACATAGCACAGACCTTAAGATAAAAGTTCACAAGGATGAAGTTGACACAAGGAAGCAGATTGGACAGACCCAGACAGCCTGGGCACTGGTCATATCATGTCAGCCCAGGGACCACATATTCCATATGACCAGCTCCTAGGCAGCATCTGATATATAGTTAAGTACTTTTTAACTTTAGGTTTGCGATGAGGAAGGCTTTGCAAGTCCTTCCAAGTTGTGACAACCAATAATTAGTGTGGCCCTGGTGGTGTTCTGGGATGCATGAATGTTTAAATAACTAAATGCTTGTGGGCAAGAAAGTCCGAGGCCAGCTCATTGTAGATAATCAGTAACAGGCTAACTGAATTCAAAAAGATCACAATGAGTATGAATGAGGCAAATAAAAAACGGCACATTTTCTTGAAATATATTAAAACAAGCTGTCCTCTAATCTAAATTAATTGTCCCTGCCATCCCCAAATTCTATGCAAATTATGATCCTTACTGCTCTTCCTCCAGATGAAGCTAATGGTTCCCACCAGTGAACTAATGAACTAATGGTTCCCACCTGTGAAGAAAGTGTTGGGCTGGAGATTTAGCTCAGTGGTGCCACCACCTGCCTCGCAAGCACAACGTCCCGAGTTTTATCCCGGGTATCAAAAAAAGAAAAATTCTACCTAAGTGACACAGAGAAAGTGCTTGATGTTCTAGTCCAGGGCCCAAGTTTCTGCAAATCAAGTTTTATTGAAATATAGTCACTTACCTATTATGTGTGACTGCTTCTGTGACATAGTGACCCAAGCTAGCTTATTATTTGCAAGAAAGTCTATATGGCTCACAAGCCTAAAATATTTACCTATCTTGTCTTTTAAGAAAAGTATCCGCTAACCCCTGATCTTATGAAGCAACTACAGACTAGGAAATCAGAGAAATCCACATTGAAATCCCAGTTTCGTAATCACTAGCAAAAATTACCTCGTATTTCTGGGCCTTAGTTACCTCTTGTATAAAATCAGGATAGCACCATCTGCCCTGCAGGGGTATTACACAGAGTAAATGAGGTAAGGCAGATGAAATGCCTAACACACAGCAAGTAAACAATAGGTGGTAGCCATTAAACTAGAATTAACATAACTTACAAATGTGCCATATTAAGAAATACTCAAATGTAAAGTTATTCAAGCTCTACTCAAACATAAGACAATGGGCTGGCATGCATTTCACTTCCCAAGAAATAACAAGAATACTATTGTTTTATAAGGCCCAAAGTACTTCAATTTTCTCCTCAATTGAAAACATAAAAAAGCAATACTCCAAAGTTTTGCTAGTATAAAGCCAATACATTCTGTTCATACTATTTTAAGTGTAAAATAAAATCTGGCATGTAACTTAGACTATGAGTAAGAAATTTTAATCTGTGATTAAAAAAAAAGGGAGAAACCTAAATAAGTTTACAGTTTTGATACAACTATCAGCAACACTTGCTGAGTTCCCGAGATCTTTCATGTAAACAGTATTTGTTGAGTGTCTACCATGCTCTGGGCTCTGGGTCCAGCTGTAACACAGGAGTTGTCTCCACATACTGAAAGGACTTACAAACCAGGGGCCTGCTCAGCACCATGTAAGATTAGAATCACAAGGCATAGCCCTTGACTGCAAAACCATCTGTGTTAAGTAATACAAGACAGTAGTACAGCTTGACAGCTCATAAGCAATCATCTCACCTAACTCTGCACTGCACAAACAGGCTAACTGAACTAGCCATGGTTACAAGCAAGCTGGTTGCAGCCATGCCTTCCTGATGACTTGGCATTAAAGTCTTACTTAAGAATTACTTCTCAAAGGTCAAGTCTGAATCTTTTGTTTCTTTATAACCTTACAAATGATACTTTGCAAAAAGTATCCAATCTTCAAAACCCTGAATTCCTGAGAAGCATTATTCTGTTCTTCTGTCTTCCCACAGAAGGCCATCCATTTCTGTTACTGTATACACTACTGCTACTGCAACTGTTTGCTCATTTATCAGCCCTACTTGTACTAGATATGAGTTCCTTGAAGACAGGAACCATGTGCTGATGACAACCGTAACATGTAAGTACTTAGTATGCGGTAGACTTTTTATAATTTTAAACTCATTCTCTTACTTGTTGTTCACAATAACTCAATTAATTATCCCAACATTACTGATGAGGAAACCGAGGCCTGGAGATGTTACAAAAGCTCAGCACAGTAAAACAGATTGTACAGATTACTAATCAACATCCATATTGCCTCAGTTCTATCCCCAAACTTATCCTTCACTTGGCCACACCATGTGGGTGAAGCTGCCTCCCTTCTTGAGACCAGTAGGTCGAGCAGTATAATAAAAAGCAATCGTGGACACTCATTCCATCTTCCAGCAGTGCTGGAGTGGACACACAAAGCTCTCTGGCCAATGTGATGCACAATGTGATCCTGATGGGAGCTCCTAAGACAGATCCTCCCAAGTAAAAGACATAAGTAGATATTCTGTTTCTTGAAACACTCCTTCAACTACTGCTGATATTAAATTTATCTGAGATATTAAGTTTTCTTACAATAATTTTAAGTCAGTTGAGTCTGTTTTCAGTTACTCTTGGCCAAAAGCATCTTCATATACACACAGAAAAAGTAGTGGAACTGTGGTTCAAACATACATAAGGTGACTTCACAGCCCTCAAAAATGTAATGAATGGACTCTCTACGATCACTCCCACCACTGTCACCAACGCCAAGTCCAGAAGTACTTCCAAACTTCAGCAAAATGAGTAAGTAGCTAAATAAAATAGAATTTGAGTCAGCTTTCAAACACAAATATGGTAAATTTTATATCCAGTTACAGGTGAAATATCAGGACTCTCGGTTACACCCTTAACAACCATAAAGTCTCATTTCTCTTAGATGAGACTGAGCGTTCTTGTATATGGAAAACAGTCTGCTCTAGAGCCAATGACAGAATCCTGAAAGAGCCAGGTTCTAAATCCAAAACTGCCACCTGTAGTCCCACACACCTGTATGCCAGGCACTCAGGAGGCTGAGGTAAGAGGACTGCCGTGAGTTCCAGGACAATATTGGGCTACACAGTGAGTTCAAGACAAGATAAGCCTATAGTGATATCCTGTCTCAAAAACACCAAGCAAACAAAACAAAATAAAAAGTCCAAATCAGTCTCAGAAGACTGAGTTCAGTCTTCAAAAGCACAAAGATTCAATTTCTGTCAGTCCCTTCCACAATGTCCATGTCACCTAGCAGCAGTCATGCAAAATCCCCCCGCCTCCCTCTATCTTAACTCCATCTTCAGAGGCTCCCCTCCTGGCAAACTGAAAAGAGCTGAGATAATGATGCTAACAGAGGGGACACAGAGAAAGAGATCTCTTCAGCATTTCAAGTTACACCTGTTTCATTCATAAAGCTCAGTATTTGGTATATTAGACAGCTTTCCTATTACTGAAATAAAATACCTAATGCCCACAACTTTATAGAGAAGGGGTTTGTTTATGTGGCTCATAGTTTCAGAGGTCTCAGTTTGTGGGGAAAAGATGCTCCAAAGCGGAAACATCATGGCAGAGGGGCATCGCAAAGCAAAGCTGCTCACCTCATGGAGGCCAAGAGCACAGAGAGAATAAGGGGGAAGAGCCAGAAGACAGGGAGGGACCACAGATAAGAATACACCCTTTCCAGGTCACACCCCCAGTGACCCACCTTGTTCAACCAAAGTCCCAACTCCTAACAATACGTTCAGCTATGAACTCATCAGTGAATTAATCCATCGCTGAGTTCAGTACCCCCCTGATCCAATCATCCTCAAGAACCACACCTCTGAACACATGAACCTTTGAGGAAACCTTTTAGATAAAACCACAACAAATGGCAAAACGGTCAATCTTCAAAGTTGATCTGGGCCATGACATGCTACTCCCACCCCCAACCTACCCCTCCACTCCTCATCAAAGGCACAGAAAGAAACTTAATATTTAAACCTGAGGAAAAACCTCTACGCCATTACCCACAGGTCACAGGATAATCCTTAACAACCTATACTAGTTCTAGTTAGTTACCCAGCAGACTTTGTTAACAGTGACCTGAAGGTTAAAACCTTCATATCCTATTGCCAATATGCTCCCTGAGGAAAAAAAAATCAATGAAGATTCTTGTTTTTAATGAAGGGTCACTCACCAATCTCATGACCCATGCAATGCAAGGCACCGTATACACTTAACTTTGAGGCTGCACGTATTTGTACACTTTCAACATAAAACCTCTCCTTATCTCTTCACTAAGCCTTTTCTTTCTGAAAGGGCTTATGGAAAAGGATTTTTTCATTTCCAACAAAAAAAAATTTAAAAATCAAATTAAGTCTCAAGAAACCACAGCCTGTGCAAGCATCATATTGAAACCAAGGAATCATGTTGACTGCTCACAAAGGAGCTTTTTTAAAGGACAATTTTGATCCAGAAAGGCAGCTCTGCCACCTTTCAAGAGTACCTAAGTACAGCTTACCTTATAATTGCTAGAGTTCACCCAAGAGGTAGCAAGTCCATCCACAAGCTTATCTAACATGGTCTGGTCGTGCTCAAGATCAGCAGACTTCTGTTTGTCTGAGAAATAGTCTATAAGTTCTTGGCCAACCTGCAGTCGCTTCCCCACATCCTTTTGCAACACCTGAGCCAGGCAAGACTCCATGCGAGGCTCCATGGTAGAATTCAAATCCAGATCCAGCAAAAGCTAGAGGGCAGTCAGGATGACTCCCTCTTGGTAGCTGATCCAGGGAGGCCGCCTCTGTTTGCTGAAGGTTACTAAGAGCCTGTGTTTCAAAGATGCAATCCAAAGAATGGTAACAATGCACCATGTGTGTCTGAAGAGCAGCTGGTAGGATATTAAAAGTCCAATTTAAATAACTAACAGGAGATAAAGGAGTGAGTGGCACAGTGATGTTCTACTACTGGGTCTGAAATACTTCATAATTCAGCAGTCCATTCTGAAAAATAAGAGAAAACAACAAATCAGCACAGATAACATAATGCTCAAATGTTACAAAACATTAAGTCAACAACAAAGCAATTCATGATGCAGAATCATTTATAAACACATGTGGAGTATGAAGCATGAACACTTGGCATCCATACTGGAATAACATAATTATTACTCCTATCAGGAAAGAAAAGAGCCAATGAGTTATATAGTTGGTAGGTTGATATTTTCACAATTTCCTAGCTTGCAAAAGGAACTAATCTGGAACGCAATATTCTGATTTAGCTAGCATATTTATTTTTAACTTTAATTTTGCTTTCTATTAACCACAAAATACCACTCTATCTGAATAACATAGCATTTATTGCCTTACTCTGGGTCTTCCAAAAATAATAATTTTCCTAAAACCAGGGCAGGGTCCATAAAAACATCACTGACCATAATGGCCACCTGAGCCACATTAATCAAAGAGAGCACCTACATCACATTTCTTGGCCAGCAGCTTTCAAGTAAGTAAAAGCCCTTGCTGCCGCCACCCCCATCAAAGAAAAGAGGAAGATAAATGGAGGAAAAGAGAACAGGCTCACTCATGTTCTGATCAATTACTGATACAGTATCGAAGGCTAACAACTGCAGCATCGAGCCTCCAGTTTTGTCACAAAATCAGATCTCAAAATCATGGTTAGGTAGTGCAAAGCACATGACATGGGCAAAGTATTAAAATTATGGAGGTTGTTTGGGTTTGATGATACTGGGGTTCAAATTCAGAGCCTCCTGCATGCTAGGCAAATGCTCTACCCATGAACTAAGCCCCAAACCCTCAAAGCTGTCTTAAACAAATTATACAAGCTGTCTAGTTAACCTACAGATGCTAGAAATGTATAATGAATTTCTTACTTCAATTTATTCTTTTTTAAAACCATTACTCAACCCCTTTCATTCTAAACTAGTAAGGACCATGCTAGGCAAATTCTCCTCCAATGAGTTACATCTATCCCTGTAAGCTTCTTAAGATAATTATTTAATAAAGTCTTAAGACACTCAAAAGCAAAAGCAGGTTCATATATACAAAACTCATAGAATAAGAGACTAGAAACCTCAGATATTCTCTCTCTCTCTCTCTCTCTCTCTCTCAAAAAAAAAAGTAACTGATAATCCACTTTTACACTTATTTTTACTAAAATGTTTTTGGGATACCTCTTCCACACTTTTGAGTGTTTTCTCCATCTCTATGTCAAAGGTATTCAGGGTATACAAGTATTAATCACATTGTTCCAAATTCCCAAGGTATAAGAGGAGTTCAAGACTTTCTCCTCACTCTTTTCCCATTTTCTTCCCTACAAGCAAATAATGTCACTAGTCTCCTGTGTATCCTTTAGAAGTATTATTTAGCTACCCAAGCAAATAAGCACTCTATATGTTCTCTGTTTGCCCTTAGGAAGTTGTCCAAGCATTTACAATTAAATCATAAAAACAGAAATCTACTACAGGAAAAGTTCATATACAAATAATTTTATTGAAAACTTCTTACATTTAAAAATGCAGAAAACTTGAGCTGGGTGTGGTGGCATCCACCTGTAATCCCTACCCAACTGCAGAATCTCACTCCAGCCTCCCTGGATCCCTCCTGGCCTCCTTTCACTTTCTTTAGTGGCTTCCACACCCAGGTGGATGACATCACCCCCTCCTTTCTGCCTCCTCAGACCTTTAACTTTTACCCTTTCAGTCATCTGCTTTCAACATCAGCAATCTCTCCTCTACTGGCCAGTTTCCAGCCACCTGTAAATGTTCCTAAATCACCCACCTTCTAAAGGCCCTCTCTGGAGCTCACGTCTTTCATCAATGACACTGTTAACAATGAAGCTTCTGTAGGCAGTTGTCACACTGGCATCTCCATTGATGCACACCTTAACCTTCCAGTCTGGTTTCCCCACCTCTCCACAACTGGGAGCTATGCTTGTGGAGATCCCCAGGGATGGTCTTATTGGCAAAACCAAGATTTCTTTGCACATAACTCTACCTCTCAGAAGCATTCAAAGTTGATCGTCCTTTCTTTCTTACAAAATTCCCTACTTCTGGGGAAAAAAGCCAACATCCTTTCTGCAACTTCTCTAGCTACACCTACTCAAATTTCTTTAACCATCTCTAACCAATCGTAAGAAATTCTGTTTATATAATACTCAGTGATGCTAGACACTAAAACTTCTGGAAATAACTTAAAAAGTCTAGAAATCACTGGTCAGGCATGGAGGAGAAAGACTGAACAGACACAGGGCCCAACAACCAATTTCTAGTACCAAAAGTAACAGCACTTTGGCCCTCCAGGGAACTCTGTACAAGTCATCTTTAAACTGTGCAGACAGGACACTAGCTGGGCATATAACTGTTTACTGTGGGAAGAGTACTAAAACCAGGGGGGTAGAAGAAATAAATTCTAGTGTTCTATAGCCCCCTGTAGGATGACGACAGATGAAAATAGTATACTGTATGTTTTAAGAAAATGTTTTCATCAAAAACATGCAAAATGTTTGAGTTAGATTTATTTACCTTCATTTGAACATCATATAATACATACATGTATCAGAACATATAGTGCTGTATAAAATGACAATTTTTATGTATCAATAAAAATAAATATTTTTACAAGGTAGAATTACTCAAGTGAAATCAAAGTTATACTGAATCTCTTAATCTCGCACTCCAATGTGTATATATTAACTACACTATAATCATGACAAAATGCACTATAAATGCTCACAAGTGAATAAAAGGTGTTTAGGTTCACTGTATTACATTAAAAAGGCAGTTCACATAAATGGGAAAAAAGCTTAACTGATTATTCTCTGGCTGAGATTACATATTTCTTAATCTTTGTGCTTTTCTATATAGGTTCTAATTTTTTTCTACAAAGAATACATGCTACGTTTATAATTACAAATGAAATGTTATTCAAAAATCAGACACTACTGCTTCACAATGGAGGAAAATCCGCCTTTCAGTATTGTGGAATGGAATGTATATCTATTATTAAAGGGTAAATCAAGAAGAAAATCTTAAATGCCTAAGAAAATAGACATAGTGGATTAGTGGATCAGTTAGCTAAAAAAAAGAAGTGAAAAGAAAAAGGGGGAAATAAACACAGGTGTCAGTAAGAGATTCAAGAAGGTCAGTATTTGCCTTCACTAATATCTTAATGAAGAAATTTTTCCATCCTCTCAGATATTTTAAATATTCTCTAAATGTGCATTGTAAAAGTAGCAAAGAATTTTCATTTTATTTTGTGTTCTCCTGGGGCAGGTTTCTAATACTAGCTAAGAACTGCACTGCCCTTTCCCTATTGCTTACAACTCCCTCAGAAACAGAACGAGACAGTGTGCACTGAGAATGGCTGTAACCCCATGATGGGGACATGAGGGTTCTACTATTCTCTTTGCTTTGCATGTGACTGAAACTGTCCAAAGTTTAAAAGATGTTTATAACTCACTCTTTTAAAAAATGTTATAAAAATTTAACTTAAGTTGGAAGTGATGGTGCACACCTTTCATCCCTGCTATTCAGGAGGCTGAGGCAACAGAATTATAACAAGTTCAAGGCCAGTGTGGGCAGCTTATAGAGATGTTGGCTCAAAATAAAATTTTAAAAAATATATTTGAAGGGCTAGGGATATAACTAATGTAAGGGCCAGGGTTCAATTCCCAGTGGCACCAAAAAAAAGGGGGGGGAGGTTAAAAAAAATGTATATATATATATAGCATTCAAAACTTTTATTTGAATTGAGTGTGGTGACACACCCCTGTAATCCCAGCACTTAGGAGGCTGAGGCAGGATCACCCCAAATTCAAGACCAGCCTGGGATACACAGTGAGTTCAATGTCAGCCTGAAATACGTAGTGCAACCCTGCCTCCCAAAAAAGCCCATATGTGTAAAATCTATTTAAAAGCAAAACTAAAGTATGTAAAATAATAAAAGAAAATCTGAGTAATAGTTTTCTGAGTGCTTTCTCTCCTACTTAATAGTTTCTTCTACTTTTCGTATTTCCTAAAAAGATACTTTACAAGGCTCAACAGCAGTTACTTAACAATGACAACTTTATTAATCCAAAACAAAAACTTTACACTACTGATTTTTATTCTCCCAATGCAAAATATATGAACATATACACAGTACTGATATAAACATCAGCATACTAATGTGTTATATTACCTAGGCTGTTAAGCCTGGGCAAGAAAATTAGTAATGTAGATTACAGCTACCCAAAGAAGGCCTTCCGTGGAGATGACAGACCTCAGTAGAGAACCAGCTTTCTAAGAGGGAAACAGCACCACAGACAGGGTGTGGCCAACATGCTGGCTCCTCTATGAAGAGAAAATTCACATTTCCACTCAAATCTGCCAACACTTTACAGAGAGCTTCACTTATAGCTTCATAGTCTTGGCCATTTTTCCCCCTTTTCTGTTTATTATAGTAACAAAAAATAATCAGATAACTGAATCTCAATAGCTTCTTACATTTTCTAGTAACAGCTCTACCACATATCACATACCATTAAATTCACCCTAAAGTCAGCATTTTATTGCAGTCAAAGTTGTACAACTATCACCACTGATTCACAACATTTCGGTCATCTCAAGATGATACATGTTATTAGCAGTCACTCCCTTGCCCTCTTTCTCCAAGCCCATGAAAACAACTCACCTTTGAGAATACTTGGCTATTTGGGACATTTCATATAAAGATATAAAATATGTGGCATTTCTCTTCCGGAATCTTTCACTCGGCACACTTGTTTTCAAGGTTTGCCCATACTGCAGTATGTCTCAGTACTTCACTCATTTTGTAGCTAAACAGTATTCCATTATATGGACATGCCACGTATTGGTTTTTGGTTGATGAACTGGACTATTCTGGACTATTTCTACCCTCGGCTACAATGAATAAAGTCACTATGAACATTTCTGAACAACTCACCAACACTTGTCATTGCTCCTCGTTTTACTGAAGCCACCCTAGTGGGTGTATTGGTACCTACTGTGCTTTGATTTGCATTTCCCTATGGAATAAGCATTTTGAACTTTTTCTCATGGCAACAGTAGTCATTTGGGCATCTTCTTTGGAGACACTGCTAATCAAATCTTTGGTGGTATTTTAGCTGGGCTATGTATCTTTTTATTATTCATGAGCTTTTAGATATACTCTGGAAAAGAATCCTTTATAATGTCTTGATTTGCAAATCTTTTCTGTAAATCTGTGGACTGTTTTTTCATTTTCTGGATGGTACCATTTAAAATGAAGTTTTTATTTGGATGAAAAACAACTTATCTACTTCCTTTTTTTTCTTAGGTGCATGTGGATATCCAGTTCTCATCACCATTTACTGAAAAAACTACTCCTTCCCCACTGAACTGTCCTTGCACCCTGCTGAAAAAAATCAACTGACCATAAATGTCAACATTTATTTTGGGACTCTCCATTCATCAGTATGTCCATCCTTGTAAAAGCGCCTGATTGTTTCAAATGCTGTAGCTCTGTAGCAAGCTATGTCAGTCTTTCAACTTTGTTCTTTTTCAAGACTGTTCTGGCCATTCAGGGTTCCTTACATTTCCATAGAGATTTTAAGATTGGTTTGTCAGTTTCTGCAGAGGCAGCTGGGATTTGAATAGAGATTATGTTGAATCTGTAGATCAACATGGGGAGTACTGCCATCATAATATTAAGTTTACCAATCCATGAACACAAGACGACATGTCATTTTTTATTTTTTATTTATTTTTGGGGGGGGGGCACCGGGGATTGAACTCGGGTCCTTGAGCTTGAAAGGCAGGCCACCGAACCGCTGAGCTAAATCCCCGGCTACAACATGTCATTTATTTAATCTTTAACTACTTTCAACTGTTTTATAATTCAGTGTATGTTTCACACCTTTAACTTTAGCACTAAATTTTTAAATTCTTTTTATGCACTATAAATTGTTTTCTTAGTTTCATTTTCACACTATTCACTGCAAGTATATATGAATACAACTGATCATCATATATTGATCTTGCTGAACTCATTTACCAGTTCTAATAGTTTTGTTGGTTTTGTTTTGTTGTTGTTTGGTTTTCTGAGACAGAGTCTTGCTGTGTAGTTCAGACTGAGATTGGACTCATCATGCAGGCCAGGCTGGACTTCAGATCATGGCAATCCTCCCACCTCAGCCTCCTGAGTGCTGGGATTATAGGTGTGAGCAAGCACGCCTGGCAAGTTGTAACAGTTTTGCAATGGATTCTTGTTTTTTGGTTTTTTGGGGGTTTTTCTGGTACCAGGGATCAAACTCAGGACCCTGTGCTTGTGAGGTAGACAGTGGCACCACTGAGCTAAATCCCTGACCCTACAATGGATTCTTTAGGATAGTCTCCACATGTATTTCCTTTGCAATCTGGATGGTTTTTCCTTTTTCTTAAGTGTACAACACTTTTTCCTGTACAATACTGAACAGAAGTAGCAAAAAAAAAAGGAATAACCTTATCATATTCCTGATCTTAGGAAGGCAACATTTAGTCTTACTTCCTTAAGTATGATGTCAGTCAAATCACAGAAGTACCCTTCCATTCCTTATTTGTTTAGTACTTTTATCAAGAAGGTATCTTAGGTTCTGTCAAACATTTTTCCTGCAGCTACTGAGATGATCTTGTAGTCACTGTCTTTTATTAATATTGCACATGAGACTGATCTTCAGATATTATACCAACCTTACATTCCTTGGATAAATTCCACTTAGTCATAGTTTACAGTCCTGACACATTGTTAGATTCAGTTTGCTAGTATTCCGAGGATTTCTGCATCTATATTTATAAGGGTTACTGTACTCTAGTCCTGTTTCCTGGTGATATCTTTGCTTTTTGTACCTAGTGAATAACATCCTTGTAGAGGTGACCCGGAAAGTCTAGCCTGTATTTTGAAAGAGTTTGTTATGAATTTATGTTAATTCTTCATTAAATATTTGGTAGAATTACTAAATGTAAAATCATCTGGGCTTTATATGTGAGATTTTTGATTATTAATTCAATCTCTTCATTTGTTTTTGGTATATCCAGATTTTCTATTTCTTCTTGAGACAATTTCAGTGTCTTTCTAGAAATGTGCATATTTCATCTCAGTTGTCTAACTTGTTGACATATAATTGTTCCTAATATTTCATAATGATCTTTTGTTTACCCTCTTTAAGGTCAATAACTATATCCTTTTCTTCACGTCTGATTTTAGGGGTCTTGTGGAGTTTTTCTGTTTTGTTTTTTTTAATTTTGTGAGGATGTAATGAGAAGGTGGCTTTCTGTGACCCATAAAGAAAAGTCTGAGGAAACAAAACCTACTAACACCTTGATCTTGGACTTCTGGACTCCAGAACTGTGAGAAAATAAATTTCTGTCATTTTAGCCACCTGGTTTTGGGACACTGTGCGATGGCAGTGCAAGCCAAGTGATACTGGAGGGAATAGCATAGGAGCTCAGCATCTTTAGACACATCCTGGGTTTAGGAGCATTCTGAGGTCTTACCCAGTTCTCAAAATCTTCTTTCCCTTATGTTTTCTCCTGCACATTAAGTCTGTCTCAAGCACAAAACAAATCCCATCTCTTCAGATCTCCAGCATCGTCTCCAGCCACTGCATCAAGGTTGGAGCTGTATCCCTTTGTCCCTTGATGGCTGCTAAACTGGGTTTCTGAGAGGCAGTTCTCACTTGAGTTCTGCCTCAGTCTCAATTCAAAATCAGAATCGTGGGTCTTTTTCTTGGTCAGTCTAGCTTAAGGTTTGTAAATTTTGCAATTTTTATTCTGCCCATTTTCTCTTCTTTTTTCCTCTATTTTCATTATCTCCCATCTAGTATTTATTTTTCTCCCTTTAGCTTACTTTGAATTTAGTTGTTCTCTTATTAATTCTTGAAGTGGTTAGGTAATTGCTTACTGAGACTATTACTGGTTTATCGAGACTTTTCTTTTTAACACAGACATTCTGAGTCATACATTTCCCTGTAAGCACTGCCTTTGTCACATCTTCTAATTATATCCTACTTTTTTTTTTCAGGGAACATAGCTGGTGTCCAATAAACACTGATTACAATCAGTACCAGGATTTTATTTAATTATGGTAAAAGATACCTAAGATTTACCATTTCACCCATTTTAAGTGTATGATTCCACGTTTACAAGCATTACCACCATGATATACTTTATTTTGTTTGCATTTACCCCAAGTATTTTCTAACTCTTCTTGTGATTTTTCTTTGAGCAATCTGTGATTTAGAAGTATATGCTTTAATTTCAACATATTTGTGAATTTCTAATTTTTTCTTCTATTAATTTCATTTCACTATGGTCTGAGAACATACTTTGTATGATTTTTAACTTATTTTGAATATATTGAGGCTTGTTTTGTAATATAACCTATGGTCCATCCTGGTAAATGTCCATATGTTCCTGAAAATAATGTATATCCTACTGTTAGGGGGTGTTCTACAGATGTCTGCCCCTTAATGACTTAGAATCTGTTTCCCTGTATCTAAACTAGGTTTAAGGAAATGAAGTGTGCCAATAATCTAAATCTCAAATTTTTTATTTATCAGTTTTATACTGACTATTGAGTTTATATATCCTTTTAAAGATATTCTCTTTAAAACACAATCTTGGCTTCTTGAACCACATGAAACGTTCGTTTCTTGCAGCAAAACCTGCTCAAAAGCTTGAACAGGAAAGTGCATTTATGGTAATTTGAGAGATTTTCTAAGATGTTTCTAAACAGGATAATTCACAGACTTAGGTAAATAAGAAAAAAAGAGGAGCATCTGATATGTCACTTGATAGTATGACAGCTGACACAGCCATCCTAAACTTCCCAAGGGAGCTGGTTATACTCAGTTGAAAAAAAGAAAACCAATTAAGAACTGGGTATTTAATGTGAAAACAGGTGTAAGAACGCTAGGATATAAAATGTAGATGAGTTTTTCTCTGTTACTGAGTAAAACAGTCAAGGTATAATGCAGCTGTAGTTTACAGTTGGCTTTCACTTCAACAACTTAAAATAAGCATGGTGAGCTGAGATATGGCTCAGTAGCGGAGCAGTTGCCTAACATTTATGAGGCCCTAGGTTTGATCCATAATACTACAAACAAATGCTGTAAATAAAAACAAAATAAGCATTGCTAGTCCACATATGAAACAGCATTTTCCAATTAATTAAGTGATCATACAAATACCAAATATAAAACTTCTGTAAATATTATTACCAAACCTATTTTGTGTTTTGGATTTTTGTTGTTTGTTTTGGTTTGGTTTCGGTTTTTTGAAATATGTAGTTCAGGCTGGTCTTAAACTCACTATGAAGCCCAATCTGGCCTCGCTGTTCCTCCTGTCCTGGCCTAAAAGGTGTGCACCACCACACCTTGCCAAACCTATTTTACAGAAGAGAACAGATTCAAAGATTTGGAATTAAACTGACTTGTAGGATCATACAAGTATGAAACAGAACCAGGATTTGAACCAAGGTTTCTAACTACAAATCCTGGGCTATCTCCATAAAATTGCCAGTTTCTCCACACCAACAATACACACAAGTCTGAGTATGACACACACATGTACATATAATTTATAAAAAGGAACCATAAAAGAGGAAATGTGCACATCCTTAATGTTCTCAAAGAAGAACAGAAGAGCCTGAACAGGGAGGAGCACCTAGTACCTGGCCTACCACTGTGTACTATGCAACGGGTCCATAAAGAACAAATGAAAAGGAGGCCCTAGGAAAGGGGTCAGCAACCTGTAGCTCCAGGGTTCATTGGTATTTCTCAATGAAAAGCCAAAGACAGGACCCAAGAATAAGAAAAGAGAAGAGGTAGGAGGACAGAAGAACAATGCAGTGGGAAAGGAACAGCATCAAGTAAATATGCACCACCACTGAGGGAAAATGAGAAAACTCTTTTATGCAGCTTATTATAAATCTGTAATTATTTCAAAATTAAAGTTTAAAAAACAAGAAGAAAAAAATTTGAAAAACACACTTGACATAATCAGGCTTTTGGTCCTAGTTTTCTAAATTCAATAAATACCTAATGTGCCAGACAATCTGCCAGCACTGCCCTCAATAAGTTCCAAGTACACTGGGCAGAAAACAAGTAAAACATGTAGTCCAACACAGTGTATCAAGATGCTTTCCTGCCAGACTCTGGTTTTCTGATGACTCCTTAGTGCACAGAAATAAAAGGAAATACTACACAGAAAGTGAGACAACTACAAAGGCATCACTGGACATCGCTTAGATATACACTGGTCTTATGGAAATACAGTCTTCTGTTTATGGTGCCTGTTATGGTTTGGATCTAGATGTCCCCCCAAAGCCTCATGTGGTCATAGGCTCAATGTAGAGTGTGTGAGGCTGGATTGATTCACTGTGCAATGTTAGGCTCAAAGGCACTAGGATTAAGGAAGGGTGTGAGTGATTCCCAACACAAGTAGTCTAAATAAGATAACAGGGGCAGGAAGATGCAGTTAATCTCTCCCGTTACCTTTGCTGCCTTGTGTGCACCATGTTATGTCTGCTATGCCATGCCTATTTGTCACTCAATCAGCTGACTACGGTCTGAAACCTCTGCAATTTGTAAGGCAAATAAACCCCTTCCCCTTTAACTTTTGGTGCCAGGTAGTTTATCTCAGGAATTAGAGAAAAGTAACTAACACAGTGAGTGCCTCACCCTCCAAACCCATTTTCCTTTCTCCCATTCCTTGCTCCAGCCAAGATTCACAGTGAGGAAAGGGAACCTGATGGACTAGGAAATACTTTATATAGAGTTACACAGCTTTCAAGGGTAAGGAGCCCTGTGCTTGCTGAAGGAAGAAAACTGATATGAGAGATTCAGAACCTCATTTATTCATTGACAAATCAGATATTACTGGATTTACTTCAGATCTTTTGAATGCAATATAAATAAAATGTCAGGGAAAAATAATTTGTAACATCAGCTAGGAATGACAGACCACTGAAAAGTCAACTTCATATACTACTTCCTAACCCTCCCTTGATCATAATTCAAACACATACACTTTAAATCTGTACTTTACTAAGCTTCCATTTAACAGGGAAATTTTGCCATATTTCTCAGTCAAACTGTAGACACTGCAATTAATAAAATAACATGCTGACCTTCATGTTTTATGGATTAATGGAAATTTCTAAAAGCACAGAGACATGTGCCTTAACAATACTGACATAAAAAATATTAACATGTACCAAATTGTACTACACACAGATACTGTACTCAGTTATCAAACTGAATTGTGATTGCTTCAATACTGTTCTAACACTCACTGATTCCCATTCACTATTAACATAGTTTCTTTAAAACACAAAAAAAAAACCAAAACAAACCTAAAAATCACTCCAGTTCTACATTTAAACAAAAAGCAATTAAAAATGTAATTGAGCCAGGCATGGTGCCATATGCCTATAATCCAGCACTGAGGAGGCTGAGGGAGGGAGGTTGCAGCAAGTCTGAGGCCAGCCTAAGGCTACATAGTGAGTTCAAGGCCAGCTGAATTACATAGCAAGATCCAGTACCCCCCCAAAAAAGGGTAAATGAATATAATCAGATATAAGCTTTAATCAAATATACTGCTGATTAAAACTAAGAATTAATCTAAGGAAATAATCTGTCTAGTATGCCATAATGTGTATATAGTATAAAGTTGCTTTTTGCAGCTACTCATAAAAATTCATCAAATATTCGTAAAATATTTCAGAATCAAGGAAGAAAGAAACTATAATACATCCAAAAACAACAGATCATGTAGCTACTAAGAGTGACAATACACTGTTTTTATTAGCCCTATAAATCAATCAATACAATCATTTTAGTGAAAATAAGCAAACTAGAAAACAGTAATTTTATGCCATTTTTGTTTAGAAAATAAAAAGTAAGCTGAACACAGTGGCCTGAGCCTGTAATCTCAGCTACTCAGGAGGCTACCTAGGAAAACCACTAAAGCCTATAAGGCCAAGACCAGTGTAATGTTTGACTGTGTGTCCATTTCAGGACTTGGTGAAGAGCAGCTTAACTAAGTCAGCTCAGCAATTCAACACTCTAGTGTGTGAAAGACCCACCCTAGGGCAGCTCAACACCTGGACGGTATAAAGGGGAAATGAGGAAGGACAGATCTGCTTCTGCTCCTTCGGAGGAGCTCCATCTTTGCCTTCACCTTGGAGTCATCTCTTGGCTTCCAGCAGTCTCTTCAGCATCTGGAGCAGACCCCAGCCTTCTGGGGCAGACTCCTCAGCCGTCCATCACAGACCCATTAGCCTCCTCGTACAGACTCACCAGGACACTGCAGTGAGCTCCAGACCTCTGACTACATCCTTTGGCCTCTAGTATGTAGACAGAACCTCTGTACTCTTCCTCATTTGCCTCTGTGGATGGCCACTGTGAGCCAATCTTGTAAATTCACATATATTTATATATCATTATATCTGTTCCTCTAGTAAATATTGACCGATACAACTAGCATAGGCAACATGGTGAGATCAAGCTCAAAAACAAAAAAGTATCCACTTATATTCTTCACTCATAGAAAAGTATGGCAAAGATACACTAAAATGTTAATACTATATTTTTGAAAATTAAAATGTACTATTTATAATAAAACAAAAAAATGTTAAAAAGAGCAATGGTGGTACTAATAAAACAATACTGCAGCCTTTACAAAGCTCATGTAGGGGCCAGGGATTTACCTCAGTGGCACCACACCTGCCTTGCAACCGCAACGTCCCGAGTTCGATCCCTGGTACCAAAAAAAAAACAAAACAAAACAAAACAAAAAACACCTTATGTAATGGTTTGTACATACATAGACCATCTGGAAGCCTGTTTAAGAAACTAAACCCTGTGGCTGCATCCAGGGACGGGATGTGGGTGAATAAAGAGGTGAAGAAAACATACTTTACTGTCTCCCTGCATACCTTTAAACTTTTAAACCATGTATTACTTATTTTAAAAATGTAAGTTTTATACATGAGGAAGTACAGCATCTGTTCATATTTTCTAGCTAAACTATACCCTATCCAATAAATAATAGAAAGTTGGTCATAGATTTAAATAGAATTATAATCTTTGTAGAAGAGCCATCATCAGGTATTATACCATGAACTGAAAAAAACGAAACAAGTAGTGATTCAGGAAATTGAATCTAGTACTCATATCCAGAAGGCAGCACTGGAAACATGCAGAAGGAAACAAAGCTATTCCTGAGCCTTGTCCAGCCATGGAATACTTACCAAGTCCAAAAGACAAAAACAAGTCTTCAGTTCCCTATCCACGCCCCCATACAAGGGACTGGACCCATGTACTTAGCACAGAGCTGTGTCCAGCTCATTCATTCATTCATGCACTCGAGACAGAGTCTCATTAAGTTACCCAGGCTGGGCTGAAACTGACAAACCTCCTGCCTCACCCTTCAAGTAGCTGGGATAACAGGTGTGTACTGATGTACCTGGCCTCAGTTCACTTTTGATCAATGAACTATAGCCATGCTTTAATTCAAAAATGACATATGACATGGTTAAATGATATTTTGAAATTACACTTTCAAATGTATTAAATACAGAACTCTTATTACAGGTTGGCTTTTGTTATAACCTCTAAGATGAACAATCTGGCACTATCTCTCAAAATTTCATGACACATAATCTTTAACCCAAACTGTGAATATCTGGAAATTTAGATACTTATGCATATGAAAAATAACATTATAGAATTATGCTTCATAGCATTATTTACAAATGCAAGAGATTTAAAAAAAATAAAAGTTAACCTAAAGAAAGCTCAGCAAGTTATGATTTTACATATAATATCATAATAGTCAGCTATACTAATTAAAAAATTAAAGAGACTTGGGAGGCTGAGGCAGGAGGACTGCTGTGAGTTCAAGACCAGCCTGGGCTACATAGCGAGTTCCAGGTCAGTCTCAACTACATAGTGAGACACTGTCTCAAAAAACCAAAAAAACAAAAAAAATTAAAGAGAAGGCTAGGCTAGGGGTACAGTCAGTGGTAGAGCACTTACCTAACATGCATAAGGCTTCTGGGGAAGATTAGATGGCAGATAGGAGGGAAACTTGACATTTTAAATTATGTGTATATATTACGTACCTGTTCAAAAATGAATATTTTACACAGAAAAATTTCATGCATTTAGCTACAGTATTCTCACTTCCATGTAACTTAAGCAAGATGAAAAGAACTCCCTCTGCAAAAATAACAATTCAATTCGCTCATAACAAAAAGGGACACAATGGCTGGGGATGCAGCACAGTGATGGAGCTTCTGCTTAATATGTGTAAGGCCCTGAGTTCAATCCTAAGCCCTGGGAAAAGAAAGAGTTACAAGAAATGTCCCCTAGATATTGTTATAATTCCATAGTCCACAATGCATGTAGTAAGCTTATAACTACAATGACAAATACAGTGTATTAATGCCATCATTATCAGAAGCAAGTGTAACAGCAACCAATTTCCCTAAAGGACAATGTCTAACTCCCAGCCCCAAAATTTCAAAATTGAATTACTGACCATTTGATTCAAGAAAAGATCTGAAAATAGAAGAGTTCTGATTTTATCATGATCTGAGGCTCTAAATGATGTTAGTTTCAGCCTTCTTCTCTCAGCAAAGGTACCTTCTTGACTTCTGTGGACACTTCACAAAATTAGAACATGGTATGAATATTGCCCAGAGTCAGTTTCCTCATCCCATGGTCATGAGCTATGTCCCCAGGTAACAGGTCCATCATGAACGGAAGTCAAGAGACAGGCCAACAGTGCCAACCAAGAGCTGTACATCTGACTCAGGACCCTCACACCTTCAGGTCAAAACAGGAAGGGACCAAGTCTCTTTCGCCAGGGCCAATTATGAGACTGCTTTGTCTATTTTCTGCTGCTATAACAGAATAGGTAATTTATAAAGAATAGAAATTTATTTGGTTCACAGTTCTGGTGGCTAGAAAACCCAAGAACATGGGACAAACACCTAGTGAGGGACTTCTTGCTGCATCAAAACATGGCAGAGGACACCAGATCGAGAGGCACCCAGCGTGATAACTTCGGTCTTTCTCAATATAAAGCCCCTAATGCCATTGTGGGGGCCTCTCCTCATGATCCTATCTAATCCTAATTTCCCTCCAAAGAGGAATTTGGGGATTAAATTTCTAATACTTGAAACTGGAGACACATAATCAAGCACACCAGAACCTTTCCCTCTTTGGTCTTTCTGTAGTAGTATTCTTAAGGCATTGAATCATTACCATCTCACTTGTCTGTCTACCTTTCCTCTTAGACACAGACTTCTCTGGAAATAAGGCTGAGACCTTTCTCTTTGTTCTTAACTACACTAACAAAGTCTGTTGAAAATTCTGACCAAGTTACATAGTTTGTTCAGTCTCAACTATTTGTCACTTAGAATAATTCTCTTACTTAATGGCAGCAGTTTTTATTAAAGGCTCTATATTTTTAGGCCCAATTCTTATTAATACACTTTCTGCATCCCTTCCTTTTCCTATCCACCCCAAAAGAGGTCATAACCAAATGATGATAATGAGATAGTCCCATTTCCCAGTGTTGAGTCATTCTTTCATGATTCTATAAAACTGTTACTATAAAATTCATCCAAATATTGTCATTTTGTCCACACAAACGCTCCTTTGACAATTTCAGACATCTACTCCAATTTCTGAAAAGAATGATGGAATAGAAAGCTTTTTCTATGGTGTTTACTTTAGAAATGCAGTTCTAGGCCACAAGCAATGTGCCTGGCATGCCAATCACTAATAATCAGTAAACTCAACAACGTAAGCTACAATGTCACACTAACCATATTAGCCTAGCTCAATCAGATCAGTTTTTTGGTTGTTGGGTATTTTTTTTGCTTTGTTTTGTTTTGTTTTGTTTTTGTGAGATAGGGTCTCACTAAATAGTCCATAGTTCAAGCTTGATTTGCTATGCAGACCAGGCTAGGCTTGAACTCCCATCAGTCTCTTGACTGCTGGTACAACAGGCACGCACCAGCATGCTCGTCTGACAGCATTCTTTTTAAAGGGCCACCCTTCTCTGAATGGGAGCCTATGCCTGGAGGGTAATGTATTCAGTAAAATAAAGATTTTGTGGATCAAACTTTGCAGGCAAATGATGTACACCAGGTATATAGATTCAGATATATACCAGCCCAACTTTTCCCTAAAGAAGAATGGAGGTAGTAAAAGAAAACAACATCTCTCCTTCCTACTCTTCTAACATAAACCATTAGTCCTAAGAGAATTTAAGCTCTTGATATGTCACTTCGTTGATTGACAATTATCTTTAAAACATATGAAATACTATATCTGTTCTGTCCTCTGTGATGTTATTGTGTTTGGAATTAGAAAATAAAAGGATTTTTTTTTTTGTTTCCACTCTTAATAGGATCTTCCAAAGTAAACAATTGTTAAGTAGCCTGTATCTCAGTGTTTACATAACAAGATACTCAGAAACACCTACTTAGAAGGCAAAAATCTACTGAAAAACAAAATACCACAGGCCAGGCTTCATGATGAGCTTCCTTTCACTGCACCCAGACTGCAGATTACAAAATGGACTCCCAAAGGAAGCCTCACTGCCCATGACAAGTAACACTAGACACCACAGAACACTGCAGTATGATAGGGGAAATATGATAACAGAGACCCAGAGAGAAGCAGCAGATACTTCTCCACTAGTTAACCTTCAGAATTCCTATACAACCAAGAAGAATTTTCTAATGTCACTGATTTCATTTTTTGTTAGAAAAATACATGCTCATTTCACAAACTCAAAATAATTTTGAAACTAAGTATCTGTTAAAAAGGAAAAAGCAAGGTCAAATCATACAACAAACATAAAAAACATCACCCTAAAATGAGTAAAGTTCCCAATTTAAAAATCAGTCACCAGAATCATGTATAATTTAAATGTGTTTCAGACACACATGAAATATGCCCTACTACCTGATGTTTATCCAAATACTATCTGTCACCCTCCAAAATTCCTAATGCATTGAAAGACCTATCAATCCCTATATTTGGGGAAATGACTTTAAAAGACCTGAGTAAAAAACCTAGAATTCTTTAACACAGAGACCAATAATCTTCTAAGGAAGATTTTCATCAACTATCTAAATGTATTCATAATGATCTGTTCAGCATCACAATTCATCAATAAAGGTTAAAGACAACACTGGAGTACCACCAAATTAGGCAACACAGTGATTAAGGGCAGTACCAGATTAGGTACTGCAGCAACATCTCAACAACAAAGAAGGAAATTGGGAAACATGTACAGCATACACTCATACTCTGAAGGTACTTAAAATCTATTTGTGGAATACAAGCTATTTCAAAGTTAAATAGGAGGCTTCAGGCATAGCTCAGTGGCACTGTACATGCTTAGCAGATAGATATAAGTAAGGCTCTGGGTTCAATCCACAGTTCCCAAACTAAAATAAAATCACAGGGCCAGGGATTTAGCTCAGTGTTTCCACTGCCTGCCTCGCAAGTGCAAGGTCCCAAGTTCGATCCCTGGTACCAAAAAACAAAAGAAAACAAAACAAAACAAAAATCACAGTTAAATAACAACTCATATTTATTAAATGTCTCAGATATCAAGAGACAAGGCAATAGCACACATAAAATATTCATGTATCCTGTTTTAAAGGAAGAAGACGGGATGTGGCATCCAACAAAGTCAAACACCCAAAGTAAAATATAAATGACACTGACAAAGATGTAAGAATTAATTAATTACATAGACCGTAAGCTTTTATTAGTTTTCAACAAATGGTGCTATGATAATCAGATGCAAAAAAAAAGAACTGGAATTCCCTACTTCACACCATGTACAAAAATTAACTCAAGTAGATCAAGGACCTCAATATAAGAACTAAAATTACAAAATATTAGGGCTGGGGATTTAGCTCAGTGGTTCCGGCGCCTGCCTCACAAGGACCTGAGTTCAATCCCTGGTACCAAAATATATATATAAAATATTAGAAGAAGGGCCAGGGATTTAGTTCAGTGGTGGCACCGCCTGCCACGCAAGCTCAAGGAACTGAGTTCGATCCCTGGTACGCCCCCCAAAAAAGATAAAATATTAGAAGAAAACACGTGGATATATCGTTATTACTTTGGATTTGGCAACAAATGCTTAGAGATGGCACCATAACTACAAGCAACAAAAGAAAACACAGCTATATTGGACTTCATTGAAATTTAAAACTTTTGTGTCAAAGGTCATTATCAATAAAGACAACATAAGGAGTAAAAGAAAATATTTGCAAATCACATATCTGATAAGGGATTTATACTAGAATAGACAAGAAACTTCTAGAACTCAGTAACAAAAAGACAAGCCCTGTGCAGTAGCACACTACCCAGTACTTTGGGAAGCTGAGGCAGAAGGACCTCGAGTTTTAGCCCAACCTAGGTAAACTATGACTTAGCAAAACTATGTCTCAAAATAAAAAATTTAAAAAAAAGCTAGGCATATAATTCAGCGTGAAGGCCCTAGTTTCAATTTGCAGTATCAAAGATAATAATAATAACCAATTTAAAAATGGGCAAAGGATTTTAACAGACATTTCTCCAAAGTATACACATGACCAATAAACACATGAATAGCTACTCAACACCTTAATCATTGTGGAAATTCAAATCAAAACTCCAATGTGATGCTACGTCACACATTCTATAAATAAATATAATAAAAGTAAATTTTATGAAACAAAATCATAAGTATTGGTGAGGCTGTAGAGAACCTGGAACTCCTGTGCAGTGCTGGTGAGAATATAAACCGGTACAGCCTCTCTGAAAAGCAGTCTGACATTTGTTCCAAAAAGCTAAATACAGATTTACCACATGACCCAAAAGTTCCACTCCAAGGTACACACCCAAAGGAATTGCAGAGATTCAAAGAGATATTTGTACACCACATATACTGCAGCATTATTTACAGTAACTACAAAGTAGAAACATGCCAAATTTCATCAACAGATGAAAAAATTATGGTATATCCATATAACACAATATTATTCAGCAATAAAAAAGAAATGGCATTAAGATACTATATATGAGGGCCAGGGATTTAGCTCAGTGGCACCGCACCTGCCTTGCAAGTGCAAGGTCCTGAGTTCAAGTCCCAGTATTGAAAAAAAAATACTATATATGCTATGACACAGATGAATCTTGAATACATTATGCTAAGCAAGATTAGCTAATCACAAAAGGACAAAGATTGTATGATTCCACTGACATGAAAAATCTGGAATAGGCAAATCCATGGAAACAAAAAAAGATTAGAAAGTACCAGGGAGTAGGGGAAAGAGGAATAAGGTGTTAACATCACAGGAAGAGTTTCTATTTGGAGTGATGGGAAAATCTGCAAGCAGATTATGGGGACAGTGGCAAACTGTGAAAGTAATTACAGCCACTGAATTGTGTGGCCTATAATGGTATATTTTATTATGTGTGAAGCCCTGGGTTCAATCCATAGTGAGACATGCACACACATACACACATACACACATGCACATAATGAATTAAAAGGAAAAAAGTCTATATTAGGTCTTCAGTGACCTGGGTTATCTAAAGGTTGATTTCAAATCAGGGAATCTAATCTAAAAGGTACTTCTGGCATCAGATCTGAGCCTTAGGGAAACTCTTAATAGGAAGCTTCTCTCTCCCACAAGCCTTCTAACTAGGGAGTAGCCTTCAAATGCTGCCAAACAGCGGGAGGATACAGTACTTCTACAAAGGAAGCCTACTAACCTTTCATGAATGAGGAACAACCTGAGCTAGAAACAAAAAAGAGAAAAAAGGAAAGAGACAAATGGAAAGGAAGCCAAAGAATCTGAAAACCAAGCACTGCTACTCAGCAGCTGTGTGATCATGGATTATTTAATCGTTCTAAGCCTCAGCTTCCCCTCATGACAAAATGAAAATGGCACCCTCCTTGAAATGTTACTATAAGTTCTGGTACAAGGATGTCTAGAGCCCAAGGCAGTGATTGGCAAGTGGTGGGCATTAAACCTAGGACAGCTTTTGCTACTGTGACAATAAGATGGTCCATGTGCTAGCCTTAGGCCTACCAAAGGCTGAACAAGAAGTGGGTTCAGGTCTAGAAAACTTCATGACTTTTGAGGATTTAAATAAAACACAGCCACCAGCCCTATGAGATTTCTGAGAAGCTGTTTTAATGCAGTTCAACTTCTCTTACAAAGACTGGCTTATTGTTCCTAGAATGAGCCCAGCTTTTCTTCATTAGGAAGGGCACTGCTACACAATTCATTCTCTATACAACAGGCCTCTGTTAGCATGTCTGAGCAACTGTTCATAACAGTCTTCCTCTACACACAGAAAAGACACAATCTGAAGAAAATTAGCTAGAAAGTAGTCCCCAGAGGCTGCTCTCAAACTTTGGTGGCTTCATAAGCACTTATGGAACCTATTCAAAAAGAAAATGATACCTCACTCCCACTCACAGACGTTCTGATTACAAAATATCTCAGGCTGGGCCCTAGTACACAACAGTTTAAAGGAACACTTGAAGGTGGGTCACAAAACTGTTGTTAGGTCACATTCCAATATGGACAAATACACCAAGCTGTCCCACAAGGCAAGAGCTGCATTCTCTTCCTGATTACCCAGAAATGTAATGGTTTTGGAAATGCTAACGTCAAAGCCAAAAAAAAAAAAAAAAAGATCCATTATGTGCAGGCAATAACCAATAAAAGTTTCATACAGTAGTTCATACAAATATCTTTTGTGATTGCTTATTTTTCAAACAAACACAATATGAGCAATAATAAAGAAAAACAATATACTACTTCTCTATTAGTAGCTCAAAATATACTTCAACTGTATTAGCAAAAGGTGATAACTTTTGATTAACTGGTATATCTTTAGATTGTTAGGCAAATTATTAATATGTACAAATTTTTGGTCAGCAATCAGGCAATATGTACCAAAAATCATAAATATGATAATATCCTTCACACAAAAATCTTACTTCACTGAAATCATCCTATGGTAGTAATAATACGTTATATTCAAAAAGTCACTGTATTATACGTAATACCAAAACTAGAAATATCTGCATGTCAAGAATCTCAAATACCTTACCAAAATCTGTTTTATCAACTCATATATTGTATGAGAAATTTTTTAAAATGAAAATGACACGCCAAACATGGTGAGGCACACTGTAATCCCTGCACTCAGGAGGCTGAGGCAGGAGAACTGTCTCCAGTGCAAGACAAGTCTGGGCTACACAATGAGTCAAGGGACGAACCTCAACCACACAGCAACTCTGTCTCAAAAAAACAGAAAACACAAAACAAAAAAGAAAATGACGTATATTACATAGTAGCAAAGAAATTTTTCATAAAGTATTTAAAAACTAAACACTACAAAGAATGGACACCTGAAGAATCTCAAAAGGTGCTACATTAAGAAATAGGCTGGGGATTTAGCTCAGTGGTGCTGCTGCCTGCTTCGCAAGCACAAGGACCTGAATGCCAGCCCCAGTACCAAAAAAGAAAGAAAAAGAAAAAGAAATAACAGATAAGAGCGAGCCTATAGCTCAGTGGCAGAGCACTTGCTAGTACACACAAAGCCCCAGATCCAATCTCCAGCACTCCCCACTGCCCAAAGAAGGCTAAAGTTGAGATGGCCTTATTGGGATTTTCCCCCTGCTCTCTGGACTTCCCCTATTATTGCTATATTATTTTATTACTGTAACAGGACTATAAACACATTTAATTGATTCTGCCTAGAGTTTATTAAGTAGTTACAGAGACAGGAGGAAAGTGTAACACTGACCTCAGCTATCGTAAACAAAGAAGACTTACCCAACTGTGCCCTAGTAACAGATGACCACAAGGTCAGTTCTAGATTTTTTTCCCCAACAGATTCATCTTGGTAGATAAATATAAACATGAAACCTTAAATATATGTCTTTTAAAAGTAAGCATATATGTACCAAAGGAAAAGAGGAAATCTGGTTTGGCAGCTATTTGCATGGCAAAAAGACCAGAAGACTTTATGAACCACAATTTCAATAAAAGCCAACAAAATTATGTAGCTAAGAGAGCACGCGGTCCACATGAAAAGAACAGCAGGCTAAGAGACACAGGGCTCAGTTCTCCTCCTAGTTCCCCAGGCCATGGTCCCTCATCGGCAAACTGACAAGACAGTAACATGACCTTTGCCACCCACCTCACAAGTTTTGGAAGGGGACAAGAGGACTCTAATTTTTAAAAAAGTATTTTTAATCTACCTGTTTCTTTTATGAAGACACACATTTTTATCTCCACAGTATTTAAGATACATTCCAAACTGATAAATAGATGTTTCCACAGAGAGATCTGAGATGGGGAGGGCATGTCTTTCCCACTATCTGCGTCATTCAAGTCTTTGAGGAGGGTCTAATAAGTCTTTAAATCTGTAAAAGCTAATTCAATCACTGATAGCATAAATATAGAGTGTAGAGTTCTCAACCTTTGAGGTATTTAAGAACCATCAAGGGGTTAAAACTGAAGCTGCCTAGGTCCCATGCAGGTTTAACTGGTCAAAATCTCTAAATGGAAGAGAGTAAATAATCTAATAAGTTCCCAAAGTTATCCTGGTGACTTGATTTCTGTAACTACTACATTTTTATCAATATTAACTCTAACTATGGCATTTAATATCTGCCAGTCATTGTTCTCAGCACTTTAACCTGTTCTGTCATTTAATTCTTAAAACCATACAGTACATGCTATTAACAATGCCCTCCCCTTTCCTTTGTTTTTTAATGTGAAAACATTAGAATACAAATAAGTTGTTTAATTAGCTCAAAGTCACATGACTAGCTTGTGGCAGAGCCAGAACACACAACAAAGTTTGAAAATTATTAATATAGTGCCCTAAGAAAACAGCTGCATACTCTGGTCAGGTCCTATCAAAATCTTTTGTTTTACTTTATATTTTGAATTTTAAAACACTTTAAAAACAGAGTTGCCTAAAGAAAGCATGGTGAGTTTCCATTAGCCATGAAGGGGCTCAGGGGTACAGCTCACTGGTGGGGCACACTTAGTAGGGGGTCAGGCCCTGAGCTCCATCTCCAGCACCAAAAATAAATAAACCAGCAGGATACAAAGCATCTTGGGCTATCTGCCTACTTCCAATATAGCTGGCATCAGTTCATGCTATAGTTGCCTCCCCTTCTAGATAGTGAGCCCCTGAAATGCAGGAACTGCGAATGTGCTTTCAGCTGTACCTCCTGGTGCTTGGTGGCTAACACAAATTGGTTTAATAAGTAGTCTAACTGATAAATCTAGAGATGGCCTGATGTCTGTCCTGGAAAACACGAAAGGGTATTATGTGGAGAAGAAACAGACTTAATTCATGTTGCTGCAGGGGAAATAACTAATGTCAACAGGTAAAAGCATCTGGGCCAGATGTTGGCAGTCTAAAATTTTTCTGATAACCAACCCGTGCAGGAATAGAGAGGTACGCCTATAGTTTGAGGCTGATGATCAGAATGCAGCACACATAAAGTAAAAGTAATGTTAGATTACAGGAACTCAGAGCTCTCCCAAGGCTCAAATCCCATTAACCCACCTTTCATTTCTTTATTATTTCATATACACCATTTCACTATGTATACAATTAGTATAGTACAGCATTAGCAAGCAACAGTGGGCACCACAGGTGTTCTACAAAGACAATGTTTGCCCTCCAGGATTTAAAGAGTAAATGTCCAAGAGCCAGGGACTTAGCTCAGTAGTGCTGCCACCTGCCTCAAAAGTACAAGGTCCTGGCCAGGGATTTAGCTCAGTGGTTCTACTGCCTGCCTCACAAGTACAAGGTCCCGAGTTCGGTCCCCAGTACCCCCCCCCAAAAAAAAGAGAGTAAAGACTCTAGAATAAACCGAAAGAGGAACGTGATGTATACCACAAGAACAACAAGAAGTGAGGAGACTTCCAGGCAGGGATCAAGAAGCTAACAAAGCTGTTATGGAAGAAACGCCACCATCTGAGTACATCTGCGCTAGATCTTCAGGGACCCATGAGGACAGGCAAGATCTCACATGCCATTAGAATCTAGGAAAGCAAATCATTTGGTGTAGCAGTAATGGTTTGAGCATCAAGAGGGTAGGAAAACAAAAGAAGAAAGCTAAAAGCAATGAGTAAATTATGGTGTTTCAGTCCCCACCCTCTGAATTTAAGAAATTTTATTGCAGTAGTTACTGAAGGCTGACACACTAAATTCTAGAGATGAGTTAATCCAACACATACACATATTCTTTATGGATGATGCCCTCCTGGCACTGAATAAAGACAACTTATTTCACTTTTTAAATTACATTTTACAAGCCAGGCATGGTAATGCACGCCTGTAACTGCAGCACTTGAGAGGCTGAGGCAGGAGACTCACCATGAGTTTGAGGATAGCCTGGGCTACATAGTGAGTTCAAAGCCAGTCTCAACCACACAGCAAGATCCTGACTCAAAAGACAAACAAATAAAAAAATAATAATTATTATATTTTACAAATCAAAAACTGCATCATCGATTTTCTTCACTTTTTGTTTCTATTAAGATATTCTAATAGATACTTCTCTTATTTCAAAGAAATCTTTTAAATAATTGTCTATAGAACATTCATGTTTTACTTACTGTTTACTATTTCCATTCAATTTAACAACCAGACTTGCAGTTATCACAATTGATAGTTATTAAAACTAGCTCTAGGACTAATACTTACCCTTAAATAATTATAATATTTACCAATAGCACTATAAAACAGAAAGTATTAGTTATTTAGTCAGGGTGCAATGGTACACACCTGTAATCCTAGCACCCTGGGAAGGTGAGGCAGGAAGATAGCAAGTTCAAGCCCACCATGGATAATTTACGGAGAGTTGTCTCAAAATTTTAAAAATTTAAAAAGGTATGGCAAGGTAATTTAGTATAAAGGCCCTGGGTTAAACCCCTAGTACTGGAACGGGGGGGGGGCTGTTTACTTTAAAAGTGTTTTGAAATACAAGATGATTAATAAATGGAGCAAAAGTCCCAGGCCCAAGAAAGTATCTTACCTAACTTCTAAATTATGACATCATTCAAGAAAACAGAGTCAACAAAAACTGAAGCAAAAAAAAAAAATCTAAATCCCAAACCAAACAAAATATAACATATTTGAACAATAAACTTAATGTTCTTCTGACCAATCAGTTCTCACCACTCATGTAAACTATTTTAAGGATCTGAAATCTTGCTCTATAAAAAGTAAGTTCCCATCATCTAAACTACACTTGAGAGATGGCATCGCAGCACTTACTGAAGTGTAACACACCAAGCTGCAGAGTTTTGCTCTCTGTAAGTACCAAAAGATACTTTCCCCTCACATAGAGTTGAATCTGTGAGTTACTCAAAAGCTTGACACCCTAGGAGATCTGAGTTTTTCGGTTCTAATACAAATTTGTGGTGAAAACTTTGCCAAAGCCTATTGGCCACACCAGTTGTAACATGGACATACAATATTTGACACCTCCACCACCAAAAAAGTCTCTTCAAAGGAGTTCTGACTTTAGTTAGCCTTCGTTTAAACAATCAAAATCTATGGCTAATTAAAACATAAACAAAGAAAAGTCTAAACCAGGGCTACATGTGAGCCCATAGAAAACAATTATAAAAAGATTTGTGTTAACTGCTACGAAGGTACAATTAGACAATGTGGCAATTGATGAATAAGCAAACAGCTCATCAAAAGTTAAATCTTTCTTGCCGAGTGTACAATAAAAATAATATTCAGTTATCTGGGGCGTGGTGTTACTTCCCTTAGCTCCATGGTCTCTGCATCAAGTGTTACTCTTCTCCCTTTCTCCGCGAGGAAATGGGCCAAGAGCTCAGTAAATGACACAAATAACAGTAATACTGATAATTCCTAGGGCCAAAATTGATACTATCTCGTGGTACCTGAATATGGTGCATACAGGCACATGGCAGCAGGCGACTGTTCTTCGCTTCTCACCCTCCTGCATCCCTGACTCGCAAAGGACTGGAGAATCCAAAGCCCTCATTGCCACAACTACACATTAAAGTACCATGTTCAAAGAGCACACCGGTGCTACGAATAAGTCAGCAATTAACGAAGAAACACCACTGTACAGAAACGCACCTCGATGCAACACGTTTGAAGCTTCGTTATTGTTTAATTTTAGAATTACGCACAACTATTCTTTAAAATATTATGTAATAAGTTAGATTCTGGAAAAACCCCATACTCGGCAGAGCAGCTTAGAAAAACGGAAAGCAAAATTAGATTAGCTCCACTGTAGCCAACCGGGCCAATGTGCAGGATCACACACTCATCCTCGTCAGAGCGTCTGCCAACACCAAAGAACAACAAAGGCAAGTTGAGGAGGCTGCACAGGCTCAACTCAGCACTTGTCTGCTTTCCCAGCTTTGGAAAGAAGCTCTCTGGGGGCCCCCAGGAACCAAGGGGACCCAGCGCATCCCACCCGGGCGGCTGCTCCCCGCGGCGCGGCCAGCTCCGCTTTTGTCT
>NW_022900941.1:7713688-7733045 GCF_012274545.1 Fukomys damarensis | reverse complement strand
CCCACCTCAGTCGGTCCCCACCTCAGTGCCGCCCCCTCCCCCAAAGCGCACACCGGAGCGGATGACAGCGGCGGACCTCGCCCCCACCCGGAGCCGGAGCCCGCCGCCGAGGGAGAGGCCAGGGGCCTCGGGAGGACGCGGGTCCGAGCCTCCTTACCCTAGCCCGGTACTTACCGCCTATTATTCGCTTGTTACTGCTGTGGACCGGGCAGCCGCCGCCTTCTCCTCCACCCCAATGAGGTTAGGCGCTTGGTGCGGGGATTAAAAAAGAGCTAGAAAAGCCGACGGCGCCTGCGCAGTGCAGTCTCCCTTTTTCCCCTTACCGCCACCAACCAGGGTAGACCATAGAGAGTGTAAACCGAGACCAGAGAGGTGGCTGCCTCTCTATGGTAATGCCCTGCGCAGGCGCCGACATGGCTGCGCTGGGCTTCGGGAGCTCAGGCCCCAAGAGCTTTTGCCCCACAGAGATTGTTAATTGACCCAGATGGCGACCCGTAGGGTAAAGATTCTTTCAGGAAAGGGTTAAATTGGGCCCCTGGAGAATTGGGCTGGACGGACATAGGATGTAAGCAAGACGGTGCTAGAAAACCGCTGGTGTGATAGGAAGAGCTAGAAAAGAGCCAGGAGTACGTGGTTAAAAGTCTTCCGGCTGGAACTTCCTTCGGCCAGGGGTCTAGCACCTGAAAGGAAACAATCTTTCACTTCTGGGTTACCAGCGCCCACTCTACTGGATGACTTCGATGACGGAAATTGTGCCTTGCGACTTCCCGTAGAAGACCGTATTTTCCTTTTGCTCTTGGAGCCGGCGCGGAGATGTGTCCCGGAAGCACAACTTTTTGTCAGTTCTTTCCCTTGAGGACGGAGTCCATCCCAGTGGGGACTTCAGGAACCCCGACTCGGCCAGCGAGATTTTGAGAGCGTCCATAAATGTTGCTGCTCTGCCCTTTCTCACGCGTTGCCTTCGGATGATTTGTGAAAAAGTGTTCTGGAGGGTAGAAAACTGCAAATTACACGGCTATCTTCAAGGATCCTGAGGGACCCGGCGTTTTGTCGCGTCAAGCCCCTGGCTCGTCGGTAGTTCGACTTGGAACGAATTTTTGTTAAGATTATACACTGCCTCGTGAAAATCACTTTAACAGTGTGGGTTGGCCAATGTTAAGTGAGATGTGCTAGACACAAGCTTAAATATCGCATGGTTTCGCGTATATGAGAAACCCAAAATATAAAGAGCAAATTAAGCATAGATAATAGAAAATAGATCTCTTTCAAAAGGGAAGGGAAACAACTGATGGAGGGGGGAGGGAATGAGGGGAGAGAATGGGGGTTAAAACTTGAGATGTGTACGTGAACCAGTTCTCCCAAGAGGAATGTGATCTTTATGTACTGCAACATGGTGCTCGCTTCAGCAGCACACATACACCAAAATTGTACGGCAAACATGTACTACTAAAAACATAAAAATTGAAAAAATAAATATACGATTTAAAGAAAAACACCAAACTGTTACTGCTGGTTAGTTCTCAAAGATAATTATGGGTGATCGTTATCTTTTTCTACGACTTCTGTTTCTCAGATGGTTACTCTTACAATCAGAAGCACAATAAATGTCTTTTAAAACTGGGTTGATTTGTGTGCACTCAGGTTTTATAGGGTATCCTCTGTGTGAAACTCCTGCTGCTGCAGTGTGTATGTGTTGTAGGAGGGGTACAGAACTGTGGGGTAATGTGCTCTCAGGGACTTAGGAATTGGGGTTCCAGAGGCTAAACTCAAAAACAGTAAAGCCATGCATAGGCCCTTCTGGGTAGTGCAGAAAAGGTAGAGAGTACTGGGGATTGAAAGAGACATGACATGGAAGATTGCTTGATCTAGAAAAGGTAACATCTCGGGGAGGAAAGAACAATTTTTTATAAGTAGATGGGTGATAATGAACGACCATTCCAGAGAAGAAACATCACAGGATAATAGTTCAGGAGAGACTAGGTAGTGTGCTGGTGGTACAGTGAGTGTGAAGAGGAATATATCTGAAGTGGGAAAAGGAAAAAAAAAAGTACTGTACAGAAGAGTGGAAAGTAAGATTTGGTAAGAAGAATGGACAATGTTTCTATTCAGTCAGTCTCTTTTGGGGGTGTAAGTCCAAACTCCTGTGAAGCTAGTACTAGTTAAATGACAAACTAAAGAATATAGTAAGTGCCTTACGAACAACCATTCGTACACTTAAAACTGTTGTGTGCCAAACACTTAGCAAAGCGGGAAAAAAAATCCCTATGACCTCACTGAGGAAATATTTTTTAAAGTAATGAGTAAAACATGTAACATGAAAGATAGGATGAGCATTGCAGGAGAAAATGATGCAAGAATAAGTGGTGCTGAGGTTGAGGAGAAAGACTTGTTTAGGAGGAGGAGGGTCGGGGAAGAAAATGATAAAAATTAAGATGTGTTATGTACATGTACTACTAATTCTCCACAAGGAAGGTAATCATTATGTACTGCAAACATTACCAATTTTAAAAATTGGTTCTTCAGAGAGACTTGTTTAAATACACCAGAAATACCCCACTGAAAAGCAAACTTTACAAAGAATGAAGAAGGTGAGAGACCAATTAATGTACCTTGTCAGGGAGAAAAAATACTAAGTGAAGAAACTGTTCTTTATAGGAGGGTAAAAGTAGGAAATGAGGTCGGAGACGAAACAGGATACCAAATTGTGTGGAAACTTCGCCTTTTACTGAATGAGATGGGAAGCTGTTCAAAGGCTTTGACTAGCAGCAAATTAACACAATTTGCCCTGATTTGGGGGGAGGGGGGTGCTAGGGATTGAACCCAGGCCCTCAACATGCTGAGCATGCATCTTCTTACTGAGCTACACCCTGAACCCCCAACTGAAATTTTTAAAGAATCGCTTTGTCTTGGGAAAAGCACGAGCACTGGGAGAGTAAAGTATCTGGATGTATTCAAACAAGATTGCATGCAGGATTTGATGGCAATTTTAACTGATAGGGGGTATGCGAAAATGAGGGGAGTCCAAGATGATGCCAACTTTTTTTTGCAATTTGAAGAATGGAGTTGCTATTTATTGAAACAGGAAAGACGGACAATTGGGGTTGAAGGGTTGGGGATGAAGATAAATTCAGTTCTGGATCTGTCAATTTGAGGTGCATATAAATTACCACATGCAAATACCAAGAAGGTAGTTAGAAATGGGAGTCTGTAATGCAGAAAAGTAGCCCAGGCTAGAGATGTAAATTTTGGAGACACCAGCCAATAGACAATATTTATAGTCAGGAGGTCATGTATATATTATGTGTAGAAGAAAAATTGGAAAAGTTATCTTAGCCAATAAAATAAGAATAAGAAATTCGGATGGTGGTAAAGGGAGGAGTGAGGAAGAACCACCATGTCAATTGCTGGTGGATATACTTGACCATTCTTATAACTGGAGTAGTGAAAAAAACCAGCTCGGAATGGGTTTTTGAAAAACTGGCAGGAACTAAAGTGAAAAGGAAAATAGGTCACTTGGAGGAGTCCATACAGGTAGGGAGCAGATATATGAACTGGGGATTGTTGGGGTCAAATAGTAGTCTTTAAATTGTTGCATCCACAAATATTTTAGTATTTCTAAATGATAGTTCTTTTTGCATAAATATAACCTCAGTACCACCATCACATCTTAAAAATTAATTCCACAACACCCCTCCCTTGGTTTCCCCCAGGGATTGTCTCCAGGGCCCCTTGGAGATAGCAAATTGCAAATACTCAAGCTCCTTAAATAAAGCAGCAGTATTACATATAACCTAAATGAGCCTCCTGTATACTTCACATCATCTACAGATTACTTATTTAGAGTACCTGATACAATGCAAGCGCTATGCAATCATTGTGACATGGTACTGTCTAGAGTATAATGGCAGGAAAAAATGCATGTGTACAATATGACAAAAAATGTGTATGTTTAATACAGACACTTTTTTGGTTTTTGGTTTTTGGTTTTTGTTTGGTAGTGCTGGAGAGTGAACCTAGGGCCTTCACATTGAGCCACATCCCTAGCACTTTTTTTTTATTTTTGAGATGTGGTCTCACTAAATACTAATTTTCTCAGGCTGTGCTTGAAGTATTGATCCTCCTGCCTCAGCAGGGCTGGAATTACTGGCATGTGCCACCATGCCTAGCCCAACACATTTCATTTTGGAATATTATCGATCTATGTTTGGTTGAATCCATAGATGTTAAATCTTTGAAAAGGGAGAAGCAACAATAGTCTGTCAATCTTCAAATTTCCTTGTCATTCTATTTTTTAATTTATTTTTATATTTATTTGTTTATTTATTTATTTATTTATTTACTGGGGATCCAACTCAGGTCATTGCACTTGCGAGGCAGGTGGCGGAACTTAATTGTTTCTTTGGAATATTATCGATCTATGTTTGGTTGAATCCATAGATGTTAAATCTTTGAAAAGGGAGAAGCAACAATAGTCTGTCAATCTTCAAATTTCCTTGTCATTCTATTTTTTAATTTATTTTTATATTTATTTGTTTATTTATTTATTTATTTATTGGTACTGGGGATCGAACTCAGGCCCTTGTGCTTGCAAGACAGGCGGTGAAACCACTGAGCTAAATCCCCAGCCATCCTATATTTTTTGACATCAGCTTGACTGAGATAAAATTCATATACTACACAATCTACCTGCTTAAAGGATATAATTTGTACTTTCAAAGAGTTGTATGATCATCACCACAGTTCATTTTAGAACATTTTCATCACCCTAAAAAGAAACTACTACAGATTTTGGGGGCAAGGATAATGTCAGTGTAAACTCCTAAGTTATAACAATGCACACACTGACAGAGGATGTTGGTCATGGAGGAGGCCATGCATGTAGTTGGGAAGCAAGAAGTACATGGGAAATTCCTGTAACTCTTGCACAATGTTGCTGTGAAACTAAACCTCTAAAAATGTTCTTCAAAAAAAGGAATGGAATTAAACTTTGATGTATTTTTAAAGACCAAAGAACTACATCCATTAGTAATCACTCTCCAGTCCTAGAAAACCCCTGATCTCCTTTTCTATCTCTGTGTGTCTGCCAACAGTACTTCGTTACTTTTTATTGTGAAATAAAATTGCATTTGATATTGAAAACCACACTATCTACTCATAGTTCATGAACACTAGCTTGTTTCTACTTTCTAACAATTGCAACTAAGGCCACTATGAATATTATATTACAAGATTTGTATAAATTTTTCAATTTTCTTGAACTTGTACTAAGGAATGAAATTGCTAGATCACATGATCACTGTGCTTAACCTTTTCAGAAATGACTTGACTGTTTTCCATTTTACATTCCCACCAGCTTATGTGAGGGTTCCAGTTTCTCCACATCATCACCCACATTTATGAATATCTCTTTATTATTATACCTATTGTACTTATTCTCAAATGGCATTTCACTATGAGTTTGAATTGTTTCTCTGTAATGGAATAATAGCAAGTGTCTTTGTGTGCTTATTGACAACGTTGTATATCATTACAGAAATATCTATTCAGACCCTTTACCCATTTTTAACTTGGTTGAGTTGTAAAAGTTCTTTATATACTCTAATATCTCTTATCAGATTATGATTTGCAAATATTTTCTATTTCAGTGGGTTGTCGTTCATTTTCTTAACGATGTCCTTTAAAGCAAAAAGTTTTTAACTTTAAGGAAGTATTTATTTATTATTTTTGCTTATGGCACTATTTTTGGTGTCAGAATTAAACCATTGCCTTACCCTTTGTCTTTTTATTAGACCCTCACAGTTTTGGCTCTTATATTTTGATGTGTGAGCCATTTTGAGCAAATTTGTTTTATATATCTGGTGCAAGAGAGGGTCCATCTTCAATCTTTTATATGTAGTTATCCAGTTATTCCCAACACCATTTGTTGAAAAAGCAGTTCTTTCCCCCATTGAATTATCTTGGCAACCATGCTGAAAATCAATTAATTATAAATTGGTTTCTGTATTCTATTTCATTTATTTATAGTAAGAGGTGTCAGCTTCTGGTCAATTTAATTCACATGGCCTAAGAATTCAAGAGGAAGGAGACAAGGAAATGGCTCCAAGGCAGGGCAGCATGGCAGAGGAGTACTGATGGAGAAGAAACAGCCGTGGCACGGCCATGGAGACAGCAGCCTTCTTTCAGCTTTCCCTTTTATTCTATCCAGGCTTAAAATCAATTAGTTGGTGCTACCCACACCCAGGGTAGGTCTTCCCTCTTGGGTAAGTTCATTGTCCATACCCAGAATTGTGCTAAACCAATCAGTGGACTAATTCAGTGTCATATTCGTGATCCCCAGTCACTCCCAAAAGCCCCACCTGTGAGTGCGTGGGGGCGTCTCCTACATATAATGCATAATAAATAGTCCGAAACTCTCCAGTGATAAAATATTCAACAAACGTGGACTAAATGGACACATCCGAGGTCTGATAAAGGTCTTACATGAAATAACAGCAAACACGGTGAAAAATGAAAAGCCTTCTCTGTAAAATCAGGAAAGTGGTAAGGATGTGTACTCTTGCTGTGTGTACTAAGCACACTGTAGCACCGAGCTGCACCTCAAGCCCCATGTGCAGTGTGATAAAAAAGTGTTTCATTGTTTTTAATTTTATTATTGTAAAAGTACATCATTGATTGCCTTCATCTACAACACATTTTTCCCATCCTTCCTGCCACCTTCTGAAACAGTTCTGGAAGTCCTTATGTGAGTGTTGTTAGTTGTGCTGTCATGGCTGCCTTGATGTCCTGAATCGGTTCAAAACATTTACCTTTCATGGTCATTCTGTTTTGTTTTTTGTTTTTTGGTGTGTTTTTTTGTTTGTTTGTTTCAGGGTTTTTTTGAGACAGGGTCTCACTATGTAATTGAGACTGACCTGGAACTCACTATGTAGCCCAGGCTGGTCTCGAACTCACAGTGATCCTCCTGCCTCAGCCTCCCGAGTGCTGGGATTACAGGCGTGCGCCACCAAGCCCAGCTTCCTTTCATGGTCATTTTGATGAGAAAGAGCCAGAAGCCACATAGTACAAGTTCTGGTCAATAAGATGGGTGAGAACAAACTTACATTTTACAAGCCTGCCTTTCCACTGGATGGCACTTGGCAGCAGCTCTCACCAGATTTTTCATCACACCTCGTAAAGACACTCGTGCAAGAGGACTTCCAGACCTGCTTCGGAAACTGGCAAAAATGATGGGACATAGGTGTTTGACGCTACAGGGAGAATTCTGAGAGGAATTAATACTAACGTGCTTTTTACTGTAATATTTTCAATATTAATTGATTGTGCTACTGGGGCTATAACTCGGGGCCTTTACTATGAGCTACATCCCCAGTCCTTTTTTTTTTTTTTTGTACCTGGGATCAAACTCAGGGCCTTGCGCTTGTGAGGAAGGTGGTGGCACCACTCAGCTGAATCCCCAACACCCCCATTCCCAGCCCTTTCTTGAGACAGATGTCACTGAATTCCTCAGGCTGGTCTCAGATTTGTAATCTTCCTGCCTCAGCTTCCCAGAATACTGGGATTATAGGCATGTGCCACCAAGCCCAGCTATTTTTTTTTTAATTTAAATATTTGCTGTAATTTCCAACTTACTCGGAAAATAGCTATCATTTTGGGTCATCTACACTAAGATCCAGATATTTAAACACAAAATATTAAATGGGAGTTGGAAGAAGGAGGGCTAGGAAAGCAACATTATCCTTTCCTGCAGACCTGAAACAGGCTCCAGTATGCACTTTGATATGATTACTAGGAAAGCAGTTTCCATCAGTTTATTGGATAGTTGGCCATTTTATATTTCACTCTTTTTTTTGCGGTACTTTCGAACTCAGGACCTTGAACTTGCAAAGCGGGCACAGTGCCACTGAGTTAAGCCCCCGGTCCCTATATTTCCCTTTTTAAGAATATAGACTTTACCATTAAATTGCTCAAACAAATAGATACCTTTAAATGTATTGGTCATTTTTTTAAAATCTGCATTCTTCATGTAATCTACAAACATTTTTATAATTTTTAAAACGTTGAACAATGTAAAGGATTTGATAGTACATTTTGACATCATGCCCTACTAAAGAAATCACTAAATTTTAGATAAAAGGATTTCTTTTTCTTCCCATGACTCAATGAAGCAGTATCTTCCTGGCTAGGTTAGCTACAGTGCTTTAGTAATTGTTACCAACATCTAACTAGGTAGGCACTTTTACCTGATCTTAATAATGTAGATTAGTGGCTCAGTGAAAAATATTTATGCCTACAGAAATTAAGACTCAGGAAGAATAGCAGCACATACAATCAGCATCTGTTCGTGGCTCAGATGGAATCCGGATTTGCAGTATTTGGGGAACAGGAAATTTCTTTGCCAGAGAAGTACTGTGTGTTACAGAAACATGTGGGCCAAGGTGGGGCGTGCTTTGTAAATGATGAAACAGGAGATTGCAAACTAGTTTGCATAACCGCTCCCTGGACAGCAATTACTCCCATCCTTACCTGGCAAGTATCCCCCACGAAAGAAGACAGTACAGGTATCTGGCTTAATTCTCCTAGGTTACCTCATCTGCAAAGTCTTGTGCCGCTGCTGTGTTTCACCTGAGTGATGATTACTTAAGAACTAGTAAAGTCAGAAGTGCTTTCTCAGGTGTCAACCCACTGAATGATCCAAACAAGTTATTTAGTCTGGTCACGAGGACCAGCCCTTCGTCTTTAATGGAGATGATATTTCTGGTTTTGTATTATGATATTGTCACTACTAGTGAAAATGATGTTACACAACCCACTTCTCAGTAAGAAGTCACTTTGAAAGTTAGGGTTCTTACTGTGAGAAGCATGGGAAATACAGGTGGCTCTGTGGACAGTGTTGATGCTATTGATAACCTTTTTTTTATTGGTTAGTTATATACTTAGTATTTGCAGTGTCCAGGATTGAACCTAGGGCCTTGTGAAGGCTAAGTAAGAGCTCCACTTCTGATCTACACCCTAACCCCTGAACAGCCCATTACACATTACCTATCACCCAATATGTCAATCTGTACCTGTGCAGGGATTTTTGTGGCTTTTTTTAGACAGGGTCTCACTATATATTTCAGGCTATGAAGTGTGTAGCCCAGGGCGGTCTCAAACTCACTGCAGTCCTCCTGCCTCAGCCTCCCAAATGTTGGGATTCCAGGCATGTGCCACCATACTTGGATCTGTGCAGGTTTTCTGAAAAGCATTCTCTACACTTAGCAAGGACTAAGGACAAATACAAGGAAATAAGTTTTAGGATTCCTTTTGAATTGTTATCAGTAAGGTCTCTGAGGCAACACTGGTCTATGACAGTTTGCAAATGGACTCTGTGCCAGTGGCCCAATCCATCCATCAGAACTAGCCAGTTTTCCACGGCTATAAAATACCTCAGTCTGGTCCTTTATAAAAGAACAAGAGAAAAGGAGGATGAAGAGGAAACAGAAGGAAGAAAAGAAAGAAAGAGGAGGGGAAGGACAAGAGGAAGAGGAGGAGAAAAAGTAGGAGAAGAAAGAGGAGGAGAAAAAGTAGGAGAAGGAGTAGTAGTTGTCTGTTTATTTGGCTCACAGTTTTAGAGACTGAAACTCTGAGATCAAACAGCCCCATATGTTCAGCCTCTGAAGAAGGCCCACATGACTACAGCATATCCTGGTGGGATCTCTAAGAGGAAGAGATTACATGGGGAGACAAAAAACAAGAGCGCAATTTGAGGGTTGGCTTTAGTATACCATCTCACTCTCAGGGAAGCTAAGTGGGACTCCACAAGAATGACCTCCACGAGTTCTTCCAAAGGCTGCGTCCCAGTGACGTAACTACTTCCCACTAGGCCCCACCTCTTACAAGTTCTTCCTCTGCCACCTGAATACTGACTTTAGCTTCGAGAAACAAACCGCATACAAACCATGGCATCATCCAAATGCAAAGAACCAAGGGAAGGGGCAATTTGCTTTTATTCATACATTATAGATTAGCTTCTTTATCAAAATGCAACCTGGCCCTGTGGATGCACAGCTTAAAAGACAATTTTGATGCTCAAGGAAGTCAGCTTTATCAGGCAAAACAAAAATAAACTAACAGTTGCTAGACTATACAGTTAGAAACAGTTGGGCATGGTGGTGCATTCCTGTAATCTCAGGAGGCTGAAGCAGTAGGAAAGCCTGGGCAACTTAGAACCTATCTCAAAAAAATAAAAATAATAATAATAAAAAGGGCCTGGGATATATGCTCAGTAGTAGGATATTTGCCTAGCATTCATCTCTTGAGATCCTGGGCTCCAACCCGAGTACTGCTAATAAATAAATAAATAAAGTCTCCATCTGTATTTGCTCATTTATATTAAGGATAAACAAAATTCCAACAATCTGATGTAAATTAACTACCATGCATAGGAATCTTTGCCACTTCAGCTTTGCACAACTGTGTTTCTTCTGACTGTTTTTGCACATTAATTATACCAAGCAATACTTGAAGGGGACTTTGTCAGTCTGACGGATTGCAGTTTAAAAGTTGAAGCAGTAAGGAATCAAATTTTAAAATTATTATTTGCCATATTTTCTAGCTAGTCTTATTTATATTTTTATTTATTTATGTTGGAGAATGAACCATGGGCCTTGTGTACGTATGTCAAGCATGCATTAACACTCCCAATGTTTTTTTATCTTTTCTTTTTTCTTTTTTTGAGACAAGGTTTGATTGTGTACTTTGGGGTGGCCTCGAACTCACAGCAATCCTCCTACCTCAGCATCCCAAGAACTGGGATTATAGGAATGCACCAGCACGCACAGCCCAGCCCTAATCTAATTGAGAGTTTCCTATTCCTAGATGACATTCTTTTGTCTTCTGCTGTTTGTGGTAACTGAAATCCTTCTTCTTTTCACATAATCCACGCATATTTGTGCCAGGTCTTCCAGTTTTTCTTATCATTTTCTCTATTTTAAAAAATAAATAATAAAATATATAATTTGAGCTTAGCTTCTCATTGGTCTGTTCACAGTCACTGAATTAATCCCCAAATGTATTTTGATTTGCATCAATTTCCAGAATTTGCCTTGGCTTAGTTCGATGACCACTCAGCACTGTCTTCACTCACGCAGATCTCTATATCATCTGCCTTGCTACACTGGCAGCCTGAGTCATCTGGGATGAAGCATCCTCCCTGCTATTAATTGTGTAATATTTAACCTTTCCCACTTGCTTGTCTCCTTCCTTTTGCATTCTTATGCCATGTGAATTAAACTGAGCTTGGTGGCTTCCAACCTGTAATTCCTGACTACAACAGGTAGCTGACAACTCATGATACTAACAGGTTTGACTAGAAGCTGACACCTCTTGCTTCTACTGAACTTAATATTTTACATGTATATAATAAATTCAAAAAGTAAGATCATACTTATTTCAATCAATAGGCCTTCTTTGCCATTCATAAAATATTCCAATCAGAACAAAAATATTTCTATCTTACCTCAAGAAATAAAATAGGTTTCTATTAGTGCCAAGCAAATTGGATTCCTATGAATGCCAGACAAGGGAAAAGTGAAAAAAATTTATTGCAAAATTGTTACTACGACCACTTCAAGGGATTTACAGACAACCAGTAGTATAATTTACAAAGATAAGTCTGGTCTACACCCACGCGAGCAGCAAAGACATTTGCCAAATGCAGACAGGAGAATGGGGCGAAGCTGGCCAGGAGAGTAGATGTGACCTGTTATTACAAAATCCCAACACACATGGACACACAGTACCCTAAACTCTGCACATGGACTTGCAGCAAGAACTGCAGTGGATTTGGATAGGATGGCCTAGACCTGGTGTCAGCCTGAGGGGTGGGAGCTGTAAAGGGATTTTTGCCATTGAGCTCTTGGCCATGGTGCTCTCTCTTGCCTGGCAGCCCACTCTCACGCTGCAGAGTGTACTCCTCCTAGTTTCACGTGGCCCACACTCACTCCGCAGAGCAATCAGTGCTTCTGCTACCTTTAACAAATGTAAAGCCTCACTACCTTTTGCACTTGTCTTGACCAATTCTTTGCTCGGGAAAGAAAGAACCTAGAATGCACCTCTAGGAGGAGACTCCAGCACCCCCAAAACCAGTAACAAGATGACAAGTAGAGTAACTGGACTCTTTACACCTGACCTAGGGCAACTATGAAAGCCTGGAAGTGGTTCAGGGGTCACTAATGTTTATACAACCAGCTTGGTGAAAATGGTAGGTGAGAGCTTGACTTTTCACTTTCATAATGCTCTTTTCCCGATAATCCATGTTTTGGTTTCTGTCTAGATGTCCCCCAAAGCTTCATGCACTCATAGGCGGGGCTTTGAGAAAGGACTGGATCATGGGGTGTGATACTCATTGGTGGGTTAGTCCCCTCTGACTTTATACACAAATGCGGTGTTAGGCAGGGTCTGCTTGAAGGAGCTGGGTTCCTGGGGTGTGGTCTGGCAGGGTCTACCTTCCTCCCTCTCCCTTGATTGTCCTCTGCTCCCCTCTGCCAGCCATGAGCAACTTCTCTGCCACACAGCCCTGCCTCGAACCAGCTGACTATGGACTGAAACATGCACAAACTGTGAGCCAAAACAAACCTTTCCTCCTTAGAGATGTGGGTGTTGAGTATTGTGCCTCAACAAGGAGAAAGACACTGAGACAATATCTATCATTTTTACTTTTGGATTTATGCTTATTTTTTCTTCTTTTTTGGACTCTAAGGTGATATTGTCATATATTTGCCTCTAGCTTTTTAAAGTTTTGCTTTCTATAAATCTTGGGGCTTTCTTATGCTTAGAAATGATTTTGTATGTGGTTTGAGGCCAGAAATAATTTTTTTTTCAAATTGTCAACTAATTATTCTGAAAACAATTTTTTTTTAAAAAATTCTGTCCTTTGAGCCAGGCATGTGGTGGTGCACACCTGTAATCCCAGCATTTGGGAGGCTGAGGCAGGAGGATCGCTATGAGTTCAAGACCAGCCTGGGCTACATAGTGAGTTCCAGGTCAGTCTCAACTACATAGTGAGAGCCTGTCTCAAAAACAAATAAATAAATAAATAAAAATAAAAATAAAAATTCTGTCCTTTGCCCACACGTAGGTAACACCACTTTCCCCTTGTATGTTCTGGACTATCAGTTTTCTAAGGTTATGCTTTCATTTCTACATGTTAATATAATATATCAATTACTTTACTTTTGTGGTGAGTTTCCTATAGCTTATATCTAGATGTCTCCCCAAAGCCTCACATGTTCACAGGTAGGTAGACCAGGGGTGTGTGAATATAGATGAAGGGTGTGATAGCTGATTAGTGCATTGATTGGTCAACATGAGGTCAAGGTCAGCCTGGGCTGCATAGGGAGACCCTGCCTCAAAAAAAAAAAAAAGAAGACGGAAAGGGATTGTGAAGTGATATTAATGGTATTGGGTTTGTTTGAGGGGTGATGAAAATGTTGTGGTGATGTTTGTACGACCTCACAAAAAACTGAATTGTAGAATTTAAAAAAGAAGAATCGCCTACAAAAAAGGACATTTTTATTTTTTCACCGTCTACTTTCATTTTTCCATACCCAAAGAGCTAGAATCTAGCTGCAGGACAAATGGGAAGGAGTCAGTTGCAGATCAAGCCAAATACTCGGCCCACTCTATTAAAGACAAAGGGGGATTGTTTTGAACTGATTATGAAAAATGAAGTTTTAATCTAAACTGGAATTAATTGTTTTGTTCTGTTCTGTTCTGGTGTTTTTGTTTTGTTTTGGTTTTGTTTGGTTTTTTTTGTGGTACCAGAGATCGAACTCGGAACCTTGCGCTTGTGAAGCAGGAGGTGGAAATTTTGTTCTGTTTTTGAGACAAAGCCTCACTACATAGTCCAGGCTGGCCTAGAATTCATGGTGATCCTCCTGACTCAGCCTCCCAAGTGCTAGAATTACAAACATGCACTACCATGCCCATTTTAAACTGGAATTCTTTTTACTGACTAAAAGTGATGAAAATGTTATGGTATGTTCCAAATGTCACGTAGGCATGGGGAAGCAGGGCTTATCAGAGCACAGTTGAAGGCAGAGATGGTAGAAGAAATAAGATTGGTTTGTAATTCTGCTTTACTAAACTGAAACTTCTCAGTAGACCGGTTATGTGAATATCACATGTGTATACTACCCTGGGTGTAGGTGATGATGCATTAAAAAAAGCTTCTATTGCTGTCGTGTCTGGAGGAGATGAAACGGGTATCTATCAAAATAATGCGCTCCGCCCAGCTTTTGACCTTTGCATGCCATTCCTTTCTAAAAGGACTGAAGGACTGCTGGAGAAATGACTCACTCCAAGGCTGGAGGAGGAAATAGGAAAGGCAAACCTGGGAAAACTCATACCAAAAAAAAGAAGCAAGGAAGCTTTTTTAAGGGATTCGTCAAGGGGACGTAGAAGCAAGCCGGAAGGGGCAAGCCCCAGCCTGGGGTGAGATGATTGACACTAACTCATTATTAGACAATCGTTAATTAAGGGAAAACAATGAAGCACTCAGTCGCCTGTCGATTAAGAAGTGCATTGAGCATAAGCACACATTCCTAAGAAATGAGAAGGCTCTTCTTTAGAGACGAAGGCCAGGGGATCCACGGAGGACCTACTGATTTTAGTTTTGCCAGTGATGCAAACAAGAGCTATCAGCGGAAAGCAAAACAATTAGCTGGAAGTCAGGTGGAGACTTAGACTTGCAGAACGCCAAACTGTTACCCCACGATGAACATAATCTATGTAATCTTCAAAGCAGGTGGTTGGTACCTTAACAGACAGTCACTCAGGACTGCACACAGTGACAGCACACACATTTCCTGCCTCTGGGTGGGGTGTGGCATGGACTATACACCATCATCTGTGCAATGATTCTTGTCAAAACATTTAAAAATCAGCGGGGCATGGTGGCACACGCCTGTAATCCCAGCACTCAGGAGGCTGAGGCAGGAGGATCACTGTGAGTTCGAGACCAGCCTGGGCTACATAGTGAGTTCTAGATCAGTCTGAACTACAATAGTGAGACCCCGTCTCAAAAAACCAAAAAAAGTAATTAAAAAATAAAACAGTTATCCCTATTGATAGGCACTGAATCTGATCCAAAGAGCTTGCTTGATCCAAAGCAGTTTGCAAGGTGAAGTCCTGTCAAAGAGGAATGTGTTAGAAATTCTGACTCTGTTACTTAGTATAGTCTTGCAACAGTTGTATTGCTGTTGTTTATACTGGTAAGTCTGAACCTACAATTTTATCCCCTGTTGTATCCACGATCGAGAGTATCCGGTATGTCCTTTGAAATTTTCTGATGTTTCTTCATCAAGGAAGAGTGTCCAGTGTTCTGCAGCACAAAGGGTCACTACAGCAGACAAAAATTGACTTAAGATGCTGATAGTAGAAAGGATTTTGAATTTTACAACACTGAAATGATGTTTGAGGTGATAGATATGCCAGTCACCTGGATCTGATCATTACACTTATATATGCACAGAACTGCTGCACTGTAACCCATAACTATGTACAACTACTACAGTTACATTATTTTAGATTTAGAAAAATAGGGACTTAAGGTGTAGCTAGTGATAGAGCATTACTTAGCATGTGCAAGGCCCTGGGTTTAATCCATAGCATAACAAAATGAAACAAACAAACAAAAAACTAACCTAGGTCTATACTGATAATAAACAATTCAGGTAAAATAAAGAAATGGATAAAGGCAAAAATTAAAGGGATAGACAAAGAGGTACTAAGCAGTTACAAACAAAGCAGAAGCATTAAGACTTGTGAAAATCATCAACCTAGCCAGGCACAGTGGTGAACACCCGTAATCCCAGCACTCAGGAGGCTGAGGCAGGAGGACTCTTTCAAGTTAGTAGAGTCCAGCATAGGTTACACAGTTCATAGCCAGCCTGAACCATATAGCAAGAACCTGTCTCAAAACCAACAAGCAAACAAAAAAGCATCGCCCTGAACAATTTAGGAGCTGAACACATAAAGATTATAAAAATTTAATGTTTAATGATATAATAGTCAATCACACAGAGAAAGTAAATGCATAGGTTACACAGTTCACAGCCAGCCTGAACCATATAGCAAGAACCTGTCTCAAAACAAACAAAAAAGCATCGCCCTAAACAATGTAGGAGCTGAACACATAAAGAATATAAAAATTTAATGTTTAATAATATAATAGTCAATCACACAGAGAAAGTAAATAACATCTAATTTAATAGACATTAGAGAAATAGCCCTCCTTCAGGGAATTTTTAATAATTATGTAGCATGTACAAAAATTGCTCATTTCCTTGGCAAAAAATAATGCCGATAATAAATTCAAAAAAGCCGAGGCCTTAATATTACCTGATTATAATCCAATGTATTAGAAATAATCAACAGTAAACAAAGAATTTAATTGCTTCAAAATTTAGAAAAATGTTCCCTAATAATGATACAATCACAGAAGATGAAGGAGATTAGAATATGCCACCTTGAAATATACTATTTTAGCAAAATGACTGTTTTGAGTTGAAGGCAATCAGTTCTCTGTCTTTCTTTTTTCTGTCTAAAAGTGGGGCATAAATTTTCCTTTGTAAAGATAACATAAAGCACTGTCTTTAAAGTTATCTTTTTCTCATTGTACAAGGAGAACCCAAGAGACACCCTTGACAGCAAGACCTTTAATCTGTATTGCAAGGATTACTAAATAATCTTATGTGTCACACATTTCCTGGTCATCTTCCCACAATGCACTGCCTGGAAGCCCAAATCTTTTTTCCTCTTGTGTAGTTTCTTTTCCACATCCTATCACCCTTTGTTAACATAATTTTAAAGCTCTGAATACTAATAATCTCTCATCATGTTTTTTGGTATGAACCCTGCATGCCTACATAGGTATTGAATCTTTTTCTCCGATGAACCTGTCTTTTCTCAGTATTATTCTTGGGCCCCAGACACTAGATCGAAGAGGATAGAGGACGAGTTTTCCTTCCCCCTTCTCCACAAAGATAACACTGAAATTACAAATGAGTTTGTAAGTAAATAAAAAAGGAGACTGATCTTATAGCAAATGTCTATATCCCAAATGCAGCAAAGCAAAAAACATGAACTGGAGTTACTTCACTGCTAAAGAGGAAAACAAAGGGAATACACATATTAATTGCCATACTAGAAAAAGAACAACAAAGTAAATAAAAAGAAATAGGAAGAAGACCGGGCGTGGTGGCGCATGCCTGTAATCCCATCACTCGGGAGGCTGAGGCAGGAGGATCACTGTGAGTTCGAGACCAGCCTGGGCTACATAGTGAGTTCCAGGTCAGTCTCCACTACATAGTGAGACCCTGTCTCAAAAAACAAAACAAAACAAAACAAAAAATCCAAAACAAAACAAAACAAAACAAAAAAGAAATACGAAGAGAGAATTCATAGAAATAAAACTACAATGAAATGGAAAATAAACAAGAGGAGAAAACACAAATCAGTACAACAGATGAGTAGAACATATCAACTTTGTATAAATCCCAGTTAGGAAAAAGAAAAGAAGGTGGGTGGAGGAATAGGAACATGAAAGGAAACACAATCTCAGAGGGAGGGTGGCTAGAGTGGAGTGAATGAGAGAAAAAACAGCAGGAGGTGGGACCACAACAGTAAGTAGGGTCAGACGACCAGGGGCCAGACAAGCCGTAGTCGGTAAGGTCCTTCTGCTCTGAGTGAAATGGGAAGCCATGGAGGACGTCGAGCCAAAAGGTTTTCGGACCGAACTTCCATTTTATTTTATTTTATGTTTTGAGATACTGGGGATCGAACTCAGGACTTTGCACTCACTGAGCTACATCCCCAGCCCCTGATGCCCATTTTAACCAGATACCTGTCTTCTGCTTTGCGTGAAGACTGTAGGAAGGGCAGGCCCAGGACTGGAGGCAGTTGCCAGGATGACAGCTGATTGTCGAGTCAATGTTCAGAATGAGAACTGATTGTTCCCTCAGTATATTTTGAAATTAGAGTCAATAGGATTTTCTGTTAAGTTGGATGTGTAATGTAGGAGAAAGAAAAAAGTCAAGCACACAATTCTACCAGAGCCCCTGGAAGAGGTTTTGCCCTGGCTGAGGAGAAGGGGAGCAATCATACTGTGAGAGACCACCCATTTGGCATTGAAGGCTGAGTCTGAGATGGCTGTAGTTACCCAAGTGAAGGCAGCAAGTGGGCAGTTGAATGTACGGGTCTGAATTCAAGGGAAGTCTGAACTGGAGAAATAAATTTTGAAGATAATGCAAAAATGGTATTTGTCTTAGTGTGTTCTGGTTGTCATAACAAAATACCAGAGACTGAGTAGCTGAAGCAACAGGAACTTATTTACTCACCGTTCTGGAAGCTGGAATTCTGAGGTCAGGGTGCTAGCATGGCCAGGTTCTGGGGAGGGCTCTCTTCTGGTTTGCAAATGGTGTTTTCTCACAGTGTCCTATTTTTTTTCTTTTGGTACCAGGAATTGAACTTGGGGCCTTGCACTTGCCAGACAGGGGCTGTGCTGCTAAGCTATATCCCCAGCCCTCACTGTGGTTTTTTTGTTTGTTTGTTTTGTTTTTTTGTATTTTGTTGGGGAGGTTGGTACCAGGGATAGAACTCAGGACCTTGTGCTTGTGAGGCAGGTGGCAGCACCACTGAGCTAAATCCCCAGCCCCTCTCTGTGTTTTTATATTGCCTTTCCTTGTGTTTATGATAGAGAGAAAGATCTCTCTTCCCCTGCTCATCTGTCAGGACCCTGTCCTTATGGCCTTGTTTAACCTTATTTACCACCTAGCTAGTCACAGTAGGAGTGACGGTTTTGATATAGGGGTGTGTGTGTGTGTGTGTGTGTGTGTGTGAACAATTCAGTCCATAGTAATATTTAAAGAGTTGGCCAAAAGTATTATATAGAAAAGGAAATAGCTTAAGGACCAAGCCGTGGACTATAAGAGTTAGAGGTTGAGAAGATAAGGAGCAAAGAGCAAAGGAAACTGAGGAGAAACCGGGGAGGTGGGAGACAATCCGTTCACTTTGAAAACTGGCAATATCTGTTAAACGAATCTATGATTATCCATGACCTGGCAATTATCCTCCTGGGTATTTACCCATCAGAAATGAATGCTTATATCCACCACATAGTATGGACAAGAATGTGCATAGTATCTTTATTCAAAATTGTTCCGTGCTAGAAACCATTTGAATGTGTGTCAGCAGAAGAATGTTTTTCAGGCTTAGAAGTGCATGATATATTCATGTACAAAGTATCATACAGTATTAAGGGAAGCGCTCATCAAAATTATGTTTAGAAACAGAAGCCAGATACCAAAAAAAAAAAAAA
>NW_022900941.1:7681108-7713465 GCF_012274545.1 Fukomys damarensis | reverse complement strand
ACAAAAAAAAAAAAAAAATGGTACTACAAGATTCCATTTACGATATGTTCACAAATGGGCAAAACTAACACAGAGAGATAGAGGTCAGGACTGCAGTTAACTTGAGAGATGTGCAGTAAAGAATTAACCTTACACTCTCTCCATTGCCTGAGATTCCTGGAAGGTGATTTGTAGACCTTTGGAATTTGCTACCCAGTACAAGCATCTTTGGGACCTTGGGCCATATCACTAGTCCAACAATGTGACTTGGGGTGGGCTTTGCTATATGCAACATCATGCCTGAGCTCTGGAGGGACTGGAGGCTAAGGGCAGCTGTGAAAGCAGTTGGCTGTATCTGAACACGAAGGCCCTATAAAAATGCTGAACACCACAACTCGCTGAGTGTCCCTGGTTACCAGCACTCAGTGTGTTCCCACTCTGTGGAAGGTACTGTCCACACTTTACTGGGATAGGACACCTGGGAGCTCCAGAAGTTGGCTTGATGCTCCTAGACTGTGACTTATATGTCTCTTCCTTCGGCCAAACTTCATCTGTGTTCTACCCCTGTCATCAATCATAACCATGAGTATAACAGCTTTCAGCAGGTTCTGAGAGGCCTTCTAGTGAATCATTGTAATAGATGTTTTGGGGACCCACAGATTTTCAGTTGGTGTCAAAAGTAAGAGTAGGATTGGGAATTCTCAAGCACCACAGCTAATGACATGACATCACTTTTCTGGGATGCTGGAAGTTTTCTGTATCCCAATCTGAGGGATAATTTCCTGGGTGTGAAAATATGTAGGAAGTCAGTGAACTTTTATTTACTCTAGGTAAGTTATAAAGCAATTTTTAAGTTACTAAAACAATAATAAATACAAAACTCAGGATGGTTTGGAGTCCTTGAGGCCAAGTGTTACAGGTTGAATTGTGTCCCCTGAAAGCTCCATTGAAGTTATTTGTTATTTGTTGTTGCTGCTGTTGTTGTTGTTGGTATCAGGGATGGAATTTGGGACCTAGTGCTTGCGGGGCAGGTGGTGGCACCACTGAGCTAGATCTCCAGCCCCTGCCTTTGAAGTCTTAATACCCAGGATCTGTGAATCTGTTCTTATTTAGAAATAGGGTTTGCAGATGCAATCGAGTTAAAATGAGGTCATACAGATTGGAGTGCACTCTTCTCCAATGCCTAGTGTCCAAGGACAGAAGGATCTTGATATGGCAATGGAGTCAGCACTGCAGTTACTCTGCCATAAACCAAGGAATATCTGTGGCTACTAGAAGCTGAAAAAGCAGGATTACACTTCCCTTAGAGTCTTCAGAGACATCATGGCCTGCTGTCACCTTGGTCTCCAATTTCCAGGCTTCAGAACTGTGAGAGGACAGATTCCTGTTGTAGTGTCCCTGGTTACCAGCACTCGGTGTGCTCCCACTCTGTGGCAGGTACTGTCCACACTTTACTGGGATAGGACACCCGGGAGCTCCAGAAGATGGCTTGATGCTCCTAGACTGTGACTCATGTATCTCTTCCTTCGACCAAAACTTCAATCTGTGTTCTCTTAAGACGGCCCTGGGAAGCACAAGTATGTGCTTGTGAAAGGAAAGGAGGCTAACGGGGTTGTTAGTCACGGTTGGGTACCAAGAGGGTGTTTGTCTGGAGATAGTTCTTTAGCTTTACCTTTATGTTTGACTTAGCTTCCTTAAAGAATGTTTTCTGTTTATCTATCTTTAAAGTTCATCTTCAAATTAGTTAGTTGTTCTTAGTGAAATGAGTCGATGAAAATATTTGAATTTCAGGTAATAAATGAAGAATTTTTAGTATAAGCATCTCGTGCACTATTTGAGACATTCTTACATTTAAAAAGTATTTAATGCTCGCCTGAAACTCAAAATGATCTGGGCATCCTGTATTTACTTGGTCCAGCTTGCCCTTCTACCAGTTTGCCGTGTGGCTCCGGCGTACACTAATATGTCTGTGCTCAGCATCTAAAGGCTTTTCCCAACCACTGCACTTAACACAGCACCCCACCTTCATTTCTCCTGAGGTACATTAAGGCACTGCCATCAGCTCTCTTCTTAGTTTCCTGTTTATTTGCTTACTGTCTTGTCTCCTTCAGTATACAATATACAGTAGTATGCTGTGGGACTTTGAGACTCTCTTGACTGCTAACTCCCAAATACATGTACCTGGTACACGGCAGGCCCTCGGTTAAATATGTGTCAAATGCACACATGCATAAACAAACCAGTGACTCTACACTTGCTCTCTCCAGGGCCACAGTAGCAGATGGGCTTTGCAGCTCCAGGGAGCAGGTAGGAAAAGTGAGCTACAATGCCTGCCCTCTGAAGGAATGGAAGAATCCATCATCTTCATTTATTCGTCTTTGAGCACTCGCTCTTGATATGTGCCAGGGATGTTAGGCGAATCATTACTAGGTTCCTGTGGTCTAAAGGAGGAGATAGACATTAAGACACAATGGGCAGGTTGTTAAAATTCAATTACAACCGTAAGCACAGGATGGAGGAAAAGCAAGGAGTAAAATGAAGAGATTATACCCTGACCAAAGGGTTGGAGAGGACTTCCCAAAGACAGGGACCCTGGAGAAGAGGTCTGAAGGCTGAGCACAAATCTACCAGGTGCAGCAGGGACATCATTCCAAGTAGGAAGTACAATCAGCGCAAGGGGCCCGAGGTGAAGAACAAAGCTGGAATAAGGGCAGAGCGAGGAAGCAGGGCAGAGCACAAGCAGTCAACGGGGACCAAGAAGACTGCCATGCTTCGGGGGAGGAAGCAGGGTCCAGCTCAAAGGACCCGAGAGTTCAGATGACACCCAAAACCTTTCCAGCTTCAGCTCCATGCTATCCTCAGGAACGTGGGATGCCCTTACCTCCCAGGACCAGCTACCTGGACTTGACCCTCCTTAACCCTAGAGATGCTATTAGGGCCTGGTCTGTGCCATACTGGTCTTCTGTCATTCTCAGAAGCTGTGCAGAACTCTGGACATGCAAAGAGCCTGAGGTAGGATTGGGATAAAGGGGTTGCCTGTCTAATTTTTTGCTTTCTCTTCTTCTTAAATTCTGGGGATGGAACCCAGGGCCAATGCTAAGTACTCTACAACTGAACTCTACCCCTAGCTCCTAATTCCATTTCTAAGAAAGATCTCTGATCTGAACAGAAGCACTGACTAACATAAGAGTAGCTAACTTACTGATTTTCTTTAAAAGTAGGTTTATTCATATTTTCCCAACTATAAAAGCAATACTGGGCGATAGAAAATGTGTCAACTACAAAGTAGAAAGAAAAATCAATAAATAAAACCTCTGTCCTACCATCCAAAGATAAATAGTATTAAAATGTCAGGTATTTCCATCCTTTCTCAAAATATACATTACTTCTATTTTGATACAGTCATCATCAAACCCTATATGAAATATTGGGTTTAGTTGTTTTCTTTTATCTCACTTGGCCATGTTATGATAAACTTTGCATGAATATAGTTCACACAATTACCCTCCTGTAGTTGGTGTTTAGATCATTACCTTTTTTTGTTATGGTCCTGGAGATAATAGATAGATAGATAGATAGATAGATAGATAGATAGATAGATAGATAGATAGATTTTTTTTTAACATAGTCTCATTAAGTTGCCCAGGCTAGGTTCAAACTTGCAATTCTCTTGCCTCAGCCACTCAAAGAGCTGGGATTATAGGCATGTACCACCATGCCTGGCTAATTTATTTTTCATGTTGAGATAAGGTCTTACAAAGTTGCTCAGGTAGGTTAATCTTGCAATCCTCCTGCCTCAGCCTCCTGAGAAGTTAGGATCACAGGTATGCACCACTGTACCTTTTTACCATTTTAACCATATTACTAATACTGTAGTTGATAATTCAGTGCAGAAAAATTCCATTATTTAGAATTCTTTCCTTCAGCTAGAGCCCCAGAATTAAAATTACTAGACTAAAAGGTACTAACACTTTCCAAAAGTACTCACCAGGGTACACTCTCATTGAAAGAGCAGAACCCCTTTCACTGTGATTCTTTTTTACAGTGTCTGCAATTTATTGGGGTGGGTGGTTGAGAGGAGGACATATCTCATTGTTTTTCTGATTTGCATACTTGTTTGTTGGAGTGAACATTTCCCTCATTTAGAATTTTAGAAAATCTCAACACTGGCTAAGACTGGGTTAGTGAATCACGTAAAATTGTTTGGTGGCTTAAAAGGGTCAAATCACCTCCTCCCTGGCTGACAGCTGCCCAGTGTCGATACCAATGGCCAGAAAATGAAGAGGCCCCAGGAGAAGTCCAGGTACGGTGCAGTGAGGTCACTGCAGGCTGCATTCCTCCTGGTCCCTCACAACCTGGGGGACATCCCTGTATTTCCGTGTCACCCTCCTTTGGCGCTGTGTGAGAGACCTGTGGATTCACTTATAAATGGCTTCAGGATGAACATCCCCAGTGCAGACTGAGAGAAATGGCAGCTACAGGGAGAGAAGCATCAGTTAGCAGTGAATGCTCAGTGCCCAGGCCAAGCTGCAAGTGTCCCCAGCAACAGCTGCTGCAGCAGAGGTGGTAGCATCCAGTTTTAGCATGGAGCACAAGAACACAGGAAAGAGGCTACGGTTTTTCCTTTACTTTTTTTTGATACCGGGTATCAAACTTAGGACTTTGCGCTTGCTAGGTGGGCATGGCACCCCTGAGCTAAATTCCTGGCCCAGGTTTTTCCTTTACTAACAAGGACATGTATCTGTGTGTATGTGACACATATAAGGAGCAAGAAACAAATTAAGCTGGCTGCCGGCACACAGGACCATGTGGGTGGCCTGGCTCCATGACAACCTGTCCCTCACTCCCTGAGACCAGCATCAGTCTCCCCCGAGGGCCTCCCAAGGTTCGGTCACCTTCCACTGGCCTAATAGAGAAACAGCACAGAGCGGCTATTTCTCGAGTTCTGAAAAGACGGGTGATCTTTGTATTTCCCTTTATACTTTCATATTGTTTCCCAATTTCTAAAGTAGATGCATACTATTTTAGAACTGAAAATATCTAAACTCCATAAATTATTAATTAAAATACTTTAAGAAGGGCCGGGGATGTAGCTCACTGGCGTTGCACTTGCCTGGCAAGCACAAGATTCTGAGTTCGATCCCCAGTACAAAAAACAAAGACAAAAACAAAAACAAAAAATACTTTAAGAGAAAATTAAATAAGAAGGAAATTCTAGAATTTACCTCTGTTTTCTTGTGAAATATCACTGAAAGCTGCCACAAGGATCACAGCAGGCATAAACCCAAAAAACAAAGAAATAGGGAGAAATGTGGCCTGGAACCGCCAGTCCAGAAAAAAGAAAGAAACAAAGTGGTGGTGGTGGGGGGGTTGGTAAAAAATCAGAGATATCCACGAAATTTAGGAAGCCAAATGTGAGAGGTGCGGTAAGCAGCTGCTGCTGTGTGTGGATGGTCTGAGTGTGGCCCGCAGAGTCGTGCGCTGAAGGCCCGGTGATGCGAAAGAGGTAGAGAGGTGGGCATGGTGGCACACGCCTGGCATTCCAACACTCAGAGGCTGAAGAAAGAGGACTGCAAGTGCAAGCCCAGTCTGTGCCTCTCAGCGACTTAACGAGACCCTATCTCAAAAATGAAAAAAAAATGTAAAAGGCCTAGAGATATAGTTTAGTGCAAAGGCCCTGAGTTCAATGCCAGAGAGAGAGAGAGAGAGAGAGAGAGAGAGAGAGAGAGAGAGAGAGACAGGAGCCTCGTAAAGGTGACTAGCTCATGTGTAGATAGCATCCAACAGGGTTAATGTTGATGTCAGAGAATCAGTTCTCACAGAAACAAAAGCAGGTTGTTAAAAAACAAAGCCACCCACCTTTTTTCTATCCGTAGACAATTGTTTCCCTTTCTGTTTCTCTTCCCTGTTGTGATACAGGCAAGGGAGCCTGCTCCAGGGTAGAATCAAGAGCCAAATAAACCTCTTCACTTTAAAAATTACCCAACTTCCTGTATTTTGTCATAGTGACAGAAAACAAACTAAGACCTAGCATTCCCTAGAGAAAGGAAATGGTTGAGTCCCAAAGGTACACTCGGGTATAGGAGGAACAACCAAAGGGAGGTCGGGGGATGGTGACAAGAGGATTGCCTGTAAGTGTGCAAAATCAAGGTATAAAATATCTGAAGTGACAGCCATGTCAGTTATCCTAATATGATCAATATACATGCATCAAAATGCCACACTGTGCCTACAAACATCCAATTACCATGTCAGGTGAAACTTTTAAAATTAATATATTTTTAAAAATCAGGTTATACTCCATAGAAAAGTGCCAATGAAACCTCATGGATATTTAATAACTATTTGCTAACACATGGGCTAATGGATAAAGCAGCAGCCTTCCTCTCTGAGCAGAGGCGTTTCTGGTTGCCCCGATCAGAAATGCTTCTCCACGTGTAGGCACTGAATCTGTGTCCCTCAGCCATCAGGGCCTCCTGAGAAGCAGGCATCATAGAGCTGGGGCCAATGCACTCGCCCTTCAGTGTGAACCATCTCCCCCTGCAAAGGGACTGACAGGAAGGGCCTGGGCGATGCCTGGGAAAGAGGGCGGAGGGAGCCACAGCAGGGAAGGGAGCAAGGGTGGACCTGGTGGGTCTGACGCCATCAAACTGCGCTCTTCAGCTTCGGTGGTGCCCGTGGGCACTGTGGCAACTTAACTGCTTCAGTCCCTTCCCTGCTGCAAGACAGGGCCTGACCCCAAGACAAGGCTTCCTGTCCTTTAGCACTTCCAGACAAGCACTGCGCCCCAGGCCTCTTGTTCCAGCATGGGAGTATCATAGACCCTTACAGCCAGTCCCACAATCACACAGGGGCTCCACATTTGTTAAACAGGAACTGTCCATCCTTTACACTGCACCTTCTCAGTCAGCCTGTGAAGTAAATTATTTCCTGTCCTCCCGGGAATGGAGGCCCTGAGAAGGTAGGTCAGCCCCCTCAGGCCAGAGTCAGTCTCCAGGCCCCTGAGCAGACTCCTCCAGTGCTTTTTTCTGACTCTCCAGCACCAACTGAGGCTTCCTCTAGGTAGGGCACTGGCTGGCCCTGGGGACACACTGAGAGGATGTGCTTGTTTTCTCCTTCCTGGAGTTCATCTATGTCACCAGAGACTGGAGCGTGACCAGCACTCTCCTGTCAATGAAGTCAGGGCCCTTCTGTAGGCACACGGCAGCAGATGCAGAAGTTCAGAAGGGTGTGGGGGTATCCAGGCGTGTTTGGGCCAGTTCAGGTGAGACAAGCAGAGCCCTTGGCCTTTTCGGGTGCCTTGGAAATACAGTCCCAGGCCGGCTGCCAGAAGATAGAGTCCAGGGCTGAGAACCCTAAGAATGTGAATGCTTTGGGGAAAAACGAGGGTAGGCAGTGCGAACGGCAAGGAAGACAAGTCCAAAGGGCAGTGCCAAGGAGGAAGCAGACAGCAGAACTCTGAGTGGAGTGGGCCGGGGACTTAGCTTGGTGCCTCTGCCTGCCTCACAAGTGCAAGGTTCAGAGTTCGATCGATCCCCAGTACAAAAACAAAAGAACTCTGAGGGGAGTAAAGGAGGAGGTCAGGGAGGCCCAGAGGAACTGCACTCTCAGCTAGGCCAGGAAGATCTCCCTGTGTCCTCTCCTACAAGAGAACGTCACCCAATCCACTTTATATGGCCAGTGTTACCCCAACAACAGAAACAGACATCACTCTTTATTTCAGTACTGGGATGGAACCCAGAAGTGTTCTATCACTGAGCTACATCCCAGCCCTTAAAACAATTTGTATTTGGACAGAAAGTCTTCCTAAGTAGCCCAGGCTGAATTACACTTGGGATCCTCCTGCTTGGGCTTCTCTAAGTTCTGGAATTGAAGTCACGCACCATCTCACGGATCTAGACCAGTGTCTGTCTTGAATACAGAATCACAAGTCTTCAACAGACTGAACGTTGCGCTGCACACCTGTAACACTTCTACTCAGGAGGCTGAGGTGAAAGGATCACAAAGGTAATTTAGTAAAACCCTGTCTCAAAGGGCTGAGGAATGTGCTTTCATTTTAAAAAATGGCTATTATTTAAATTAAAAAATTTAAAATGCATTACGGTAAAACACACACTGCCATGAAACCACTACTCAAAATACCCTCCCTTATTTGAAACACACCTGTCCCATCGCTCCTGGCACTTTCTGGAGCAGCTCTGAGTCTTTCAGTTGTATCTTTTTGTCGCTGTCTCCATGTCCTCAATTGATTGAAAATGTTTATATCAACTTCTGTCAAATAAAAACATTACAGCACATCCTCATCCACCTTAATCACCAGATCTGGCCCCATGTGACTTCTGGGCTCTTCCCCAAAGTCAAAATGACCACGAGAGGTAAACGTTTGCATTGATTCAGATCGTCCAGGGAGCCATGACAGGCAACTAGAGACACTCATGAAACGGCACCTTCCAGCACTACCTCAGACAGTGACAACAGCAACAGGACAAGTGTGTTCAAAGCAAAGGGGAGTATTTGCAAAGGGATTGATGGCAATGAGTCTTCCACTGTAATAGTTTTTAAAATTTAAACCTTCATCTGATTTTGTGATCACACCTTTTGTAGTTCGTGGTAGATAACTGGCCCAGCATACACGGACAGGTCCATGGGTTCCATCCTTAGCATGATAAAAACAAAAAAGCTCTGTGTGTTATATTTCTATGCAAATACGCTCCCCTCTGTTTTTTGGGTTTTTTTTTTCTTGCAGTGTAGGGGATGGAAACAAGGCCTCAGGGGAGGAACCACTGAGTGATACCTCTAGCCACCGACACTCTTAAGAATAAAACAAACCAAATGAGTGTGCAAAATGTGTATAAATGTACAGTTAAATGGTATTCAGCCTAAAAAATGGAAGAATTTCTGATACATGCTACATAGACGATGAATCTTGAGGTCATTTTGTTAAATGAAATAAGCAAGTCGCAAAAAGAAAAATATGATTCCACATGTACAAGGTACTTAGAATCCTCGAGTTCATAGAAATGAAAAGTGGAGGGGTGATCTTCAGGGCCTGGGCCAGGGGAGTGGGAAGTTGGTGTTTAATGGGTATGGAGTTTAGAGTTCTATGGCTAGATAGGGTGAGTGGTAGTTGCACAACAATGTGAATGTATTTAATGCCACTGAACCTAAAAATGCTTAAAATGCTAAATGTAAGTTACAGTTTACCATAATTAAAAAATAGAGGCTGGGGATTTAGCTCAGTGGTTCCACCGCCTGCCTCGCAAGCACAAGGTCCCAAGTTCAATCCTGGTACCAAAAAGTTTTTAAAAATAGATAAGTGAAAAAAAGGTGTGCAGTAATAGTGCTGCATCACTTCTCTGCCTTTAGGCTAAGATCATGTATCTTTTTATCATTTTAAAATATGAAAAATCCTCTATCTGAGGACTATATATTAAATGGGTTTTGGAGCTGGAGGTGGATAGGAGCTTGCTCTATCACTGTGTGCATTGACCTGGTATTGTAATGCTTCCAGGATCTGTGCACTCCCGTGGGGAAAATTAAAAAAAAAAAAGAAAGAAAGAAGGAAAAGTGATAGTGCTGCATTGTGCAGCACAAGGATTGCAAGGCTAATGCCACTGCCCACTGAGCTAGAAGTAGAGGAGGAGCAGTAGGTCTGTGGGGAGAGACGCAGTTGGCTCTGGTGGCTCACAGTGCTGTTCTTAATCCAAATGCCTTGCCTGTGCCTACAGTGCTGGCGCTGCTCTGCCTCATGCCTCTCGGCCCCCCAAAGTGAGTGTTCTCGTTTTCACTTCCCAGGTTCACTGACAGCCTGTGGCCAGGAGCAGACTGCAGGCCTGTCCACCTCATTGTGTCCAGCTGGGTTTAGGGTCCCTGGGGACACGCTCTTGTGATATGGCCAGTGGCAGGTAGGTAGCTGGAGCTTAGGAAGCAGATGAGAAGCACAACAGCTGCAGCTTCTTGAATTGAGAGTCTGGTAAAGCCATAGATGGACTGGCTCCAAAACGGGAAGGAATCCCAGGTGAGATCTAGAAGAGACCGCTTTAGTGACACACATGAGCCTTGGGAGCTTCTGGCTGCAGCAGAAGTGTCCACCCCTGTTAGGACCTTGCTCCCTAACTGCTCTAAGTAGGAGCAGAGGAGCCAGCTCAAAATGACCTCATTCTAAATTGGGCTGGCTCCCTGGATCCATGAACACTCTGGACCGCACTTGGCAGCAAGGAGCCAGTGGGTCGAGAGGTACATGCCAGACTCCCCTGGAGACAGCAGTAGCACTGCACTGGGAGCAGGGACACCAACCACGCCAAAGACAGCCAAGTGCAAGGAGGAGACCAACTTGCAGATTTGGTTTGGCAGGTTGGGGTCTGCACGGTTGCTGCATAATTATCAGGATGGGTAAAAATGCATGGGTTTTAAGGTGGAGGTTTCTTCCCTGCTCCAAATAATAGAAACATCCAAAAGGAAACAACCAGAGGCTCCTGCCAATTGATCTGGAGACTGGGAAAAGGTCCCGAAGTTATTAATAACCTCTGTGTTCTGGGAACTGATTTTATGCACCAGACAAAGGGATTAAAACGTTGCTGTTGAAGGCAAAGTGGTTTCAGCCAAAGCTCTACTTTCTGTTCTCCCAATAAATGAGTATTTCTCCGGGAGAACGCTGAGAGCTGATTGGTTTCCCGACAAAGCTGGTGAGCTGGGAGCCCAGTGGTTGACTGGCGTCTGTTCCTGACCACCCACCTTCACAGCCAGCGGCTTTTGGGCCACCCCCACTTCAGTCCGCTCTGAGTAGGGGTGAAGACAGTTGCTGTGTGGCTCCTGGAAACACCAGATAGAGTCCTCTCTGAGTCCGAGACCCTAGGCCCAGGTCCTGTAGGATTCTAGAAGCCACACACCCTGCTAATGCATCTTTGTGAAATCTGTGCAGTGAACTTCACCTTGTCCAACAGGGCTGCGATCATGCTGGGTGTGTGGCTGTCCTTTTGCATGGATGCTGCCCATTCAGTAAGAGGCTAAAATACATAGGTTAGAGATGAGAGTGTTAGAAAAAAACAATTTCCTGTGGAAAGTGTGTTCAAGGCAATGATCAGTTCCAGTGACTCATTTACTAAATTATGGGCATCTTGAGGGGAGGGGGCATACGTCCCACGCCTAGCTCTGCCCCTCAGACCTGTTGCAGAGCTTGACAAAAGCAGCAGTTGTTAACTAATATTAAATTAACTGAGAGTCATCACGACACAGTTTTACTTATGTATTGGTTTTTTGAGACAGGGTCTTGCTATGTAGTTCAAGCTGGCCTTCAACTCACTATGTAGCCCACACTGGCCTTAAGTTCTTGGCAATCCTCCTGCCTCAGCCTCCTGAGTGCTGGGATTACAGATGTGTGTCACCTGCAAAATGGTATTATTTCAAAAGATGACTAATCAGTACTTCTAACTCCATTCCTGGGAGAATTTATTTCACAGCCTCAGCCAAGAAGAAGTATCTCTTTCCTTTGTTCCCTCCCTCCTCCCACCTGTGGCAACCTTGGTTCCCAAGCAGGTCAGAAGCAGGGTTCTGCCAGGCTTTGTAAATCACAATCCAACCCGGGGCAAGGTCACATTTCCTCTGTGTAGTTTAAACATTCAAAGATATATTCTTTTTTCTGTCCCTTTTCCAGCAGCCCTATGTCTATGAATGTGAAGATTGGCTACAGGTTTTTCACCTCTCTCAAAGCTTTCCATCTAAGTTTGGTTTTTTTTTTGTTTGTTTTTTGGTTTTTTGAGGTAGGGTCTCATGATGTAGTTGAGACTGACCTGGAACTCACTATGTAGCCCTGCCTGGTCTCGAGCTCACAGCGATCCTCCTGCCTCAGCCTTCCGAGTGCTGGGATTACAGGCGTGCGCCACCACACCAGGCTCCATCTAAATTGTTATATAAGCTGCCTAACTGGGCTTTTCCCCCTTTCTACTATTTTCCTTTCTCTGGGATCAACGATCTTACTAAAACACAACCTGAAAAGGCTAAAATTAAAGACCAACATAGCAAGTGTTGGTGTGGATGAGGAGGTACTGGAGCTCTCGGACATTTTTGGTGAGAGTGCAAAAACGGCCCAGTCACACTGGAGAAGAGTTTTACATTTTCTCATAAGAGTAAACATACCCAGCACCCGACTCCTCAGTATTTCAAGGCTTGAAACGTTCAGTGTGTGTTCCTTCTCCAAAAGGTAGTGTCTTCTCCATGTGCTTTGACTTGAGTCCCTGAAATGACTGCTCTTCTACAAGACTGGGGCGGCACAGTCCCACTCTCCGGCCCTTCTGCCTATGGGTCTCTGTCAAAATGAGGGCAGAGATGAGAACTACACCGAACACCCACTAGAATGTCTGAAATCAAAGCTTCTGACCGTAGCAAATACTGGCAAAGATGTAGAACAACTGGGCTTCATGCGTTGTATCAGCAGTAGGTAGGCAGTTTCCTATGAAGTTAGGATATCATGTAACCCTGAGATGCCATTCCTGGGGATTTATGCAAGGAAAATGGAAGCCAGTGTTCATTCAAAGCCTTGTACAGGCCTGTTTATAAAGAAGTGCTTGGTTAATAAGAGTGCATAGCTGGAAGCTATTCAAATGTCCATCCGTCGGGGAATGGTCAAAGTATGCCTCCTTCACACTACGGGAAACTGCCCAGCAATAGAAAGGACAAACTAAGATACTGGATGATCTCAGAAGCATAAAAGAAACAGACAAGCGAGTCCATGCTGTATGATTCCAATCATATGAAATTATAAAAAAGGCAGACTATAAAGTCAGAAATGAGAACAGTGGTTGCAGCAAGCCGAGCGAGGGGTTACTACAGTGGGTTCTAATGAAACTTTGGGGTGAAAGGAAGATTCTGTACCTTGGGTATGGTGCTGGTTGAAGAAGTATATAGATTTGTCAACACTCATTCAGAACTTCACTTAAATTTTTACTACATGTAAATTACCCTTCCATAAAGTGGATTTTTGAAACATGAGGGACAAAGACGACGTAAGTGTGTTGAGAATACTAAGGAGGAGGAAATCAGCTTTACAATTTTGTTTCCTACTTTAATTTAAAATCTTCCCCATGGTCCAGAGATATAGCTCAGTAGTGCTGTGCCCACCTGGCAAGCAAGGTCCCGAGTTTGATCCCCGCTACTGGATTAAAAAAAAAAAGTTAATCACCCCATACCTTCTGAGGGGATGGGACCAGGTACATCCTCCCTCCCAAAGAGAAATCTGCCTCATTCCTTCAGTTGAATGGGAGGAGGTGGCAAAACAGGCACGACGCAGTTCTGGAGCAGTGGGCTCAGGCACAACAGACTCCATCCCTACCTCCGAGCTCTGAGAGCTGACACAGGCTGGGTCCCTCGGAGCTCGGCCTCAGTTTATCGGGATGATACTGTGGCGTTAAAAAGAAAACTCATAATCACACACAATTTTCTGAAGGGGTGCCGGCGACCCAAGCCAGGACTCTAGCAAGCTAAGCACGCAGTCTCTCACTGAGCTCCCTGCCCTTCCCTGCCTGCGGCAGTTATGGGTCCACGTATGCGAACGCGATAAGCACAATAAAGGCCTCTCCCAGGACCTCTTAGGTGGGTTAAATAACATAATCCTCCCCTACTGCAAGTTCCATTTATGAAGTGACATTAAAGTGTTTCCAAGGACTACACTGGGCACTTCAGTGCACTGGAAACCAGAATTGACTTTTCATGTCTAAAAATACGGCTTTTGGAAAGAAAAATAAATAAATAAGGCAAACCTTTGTCAGTCACTGGTCTTATACTGCGTGCTTAGAGGATCTGGCAGCTGAATACATATCCTATTATTTTAACATCCGAGAAAGCCCTGCTCCCCAACACCTGTAGCTTCTGGGTGGAGCAATTGATGGCAACCTCATACCCACTGCACAAGGGACTTTTATGGCTGTCCACCTCCAGCTAGCTAAAATGAAGGTCAACATCCCTGCTGGTTAGTGAGAAATTCTTCTCTGACACATACCTGATCAGTGATTTGCTGGCGATTTTTCCATTTGGCAGGCAGCTGTGGGTAATACTTAACTAAAAAAAAGAGAGGCTGAATTATGCAAGACATGTTTACAATGTGTGTAGGGGTCCCCCACTTGTCACTGGGATGGCAAGGGTACGCCTAGCCTCCTCCCATTTTACTAGCAGAACAGGTGCCACACACCCCGCGGGCTTCCAGCAGTCCTTATTCTCGGCTGGCTGAGACTTACAAGTGCTCTGTGAAGGCAGCAACACCTGCTAACAGGAAGCGAGAGTGAGGCTTCCGTTTCCTGAGTCAGCTGGGATGACAGGAATGTTCCCGAGCCCACTGACACTCCTGATCTCTGACTGCATCAGCCCCACACACAGGGCTGGCTTTGGCGTTTTGCTTCTTGGCCATGGAGCTAATTTCGGACAGTATAATTTCCAACACTACCGGTAATTTTTGCTCCACAAGACACAGCAGAGCTCATTTTCAGAGGCTGTCATATGTCTTCATGTACAAAAATCTATATTTATTCAACTTCAGTCTTATCTCCTGCAGCATCGCCGTAACTCTCCAAGCCCCAAATTTGAGCCTGAATTTCTTGGGACTCCATTTTCTGCAGAACCATTGGCCCCAATCCAGAATGTGGAGTTGGTGCTACTGCATTCCAACCGTGGAGGAGAAGGAAGCACAAATGATTATGTTTCCCAAGATCAGACACTGATAAATTGGATAGAACTTTAGAGAGTGTTCTGAAATGGGAAACGAAGGTGGGAAAATTTACCTCCAGCTAAGACACACTTGTAGTGAGTGTTGGCAACTACAGGCACAATGTCAAAGTGCAAGCAGACAGCTGGAGTCACAGGCAGGGCATAGTCCTGCAAGGAGTAGATCGCACTAGAGTAGCACAATCCAGAACAAGGAAGATGCCGTCCTCTTTAATGCGTGAATTTATTCATCTAAACTCTCAACCAGTAGCTAGAGAAAAAAAGGAAATCACCCAGCACGCTGGTCCTTACACACATTTGGGAACTGGCTCTTCAGGTAGAAGCTGGAGGCTCTTAATAGTCACATAAGGGTCCCAGAATTGTGTCACGTAGATGGTGGTGAAGAGAGGCAGACAAATACAAGATGTTTCGAATGGTGTACACCTCCTCATTGCAATTCATGGAAGACTATAGATGAGTTAGTTTGTCTCCCTGAGAAGTGTAACCTACTTGGTTTTAGATGACAAGATTCGGGACTTGAATGGGATTTGAACCTCAGATAATGGCAAATTTTGTTAGATGTGTGGCCAGACAGGCGGACTACTACAACTGATGCTGATCACTTACTGAGTGACCTGACTCTTCTACAAATATTGATAGATTCTCTGGATGGCAAAAGAGAGCAGAGCGATTAGGAGAAAGTATTAGAGAACTTTTAAAAAGGTGAAGCAAGAATACTAATCGCTATGGACTTAGCATCTCAAGGTTTTGAAGCCCATGATATTGCACGTCTATAATCACGATTGTCCACGGATCACTGAAGAATGCGTACACAGAGTAGGACACAGTGGAAGACCAGGGATGGCTGACACGTCAGTTACCCTTGTCACAAGAAGCAGTGAGAGGGTCCCCACTGAACTGATTAAGAGTCTGGATATAGCAAATCAGAGTATTCTAGAGGAACCTGTCTTAATGGCTGAGAGATACAAAGCAAATAAACTGAAAAGAGAAATGGGAAAAAAATGGGAAGACCTCAAAGATAGATCCTGAAGTTTTACTAATATTTTGTGCTAGAAAGCAGCGCCAGCCCCCGAGGAAGAAGCCAACTGGAGCTTTGTATTTGGTGCCCTCCTGAACTCTGTCCCGTGCATTTTCCCTTGGCTCAGTTCAACCCATATCCTTACCCTGTGATGAACTACAATTAGGGGGATAGTGGTTATCAGCGAATTCTCTCTAGCAAAGTACTTCTAACCCTGGAGTGGTGTGGGGAATCCTTTGAAATTGCAGTTGGTGTCAGAAGGAAGGGTGGTCTTTGGGAACTGTCTTCCTCTGAATGTACACTGGGCCGGACTAGCGCATGGCCTTCAATGACTCCCCCGAGTATGGGTGAGGCCAGCAGAATATGGTGAAAGCAATGGGATGCATGTGATCATGTGCACATAACTGTGTGAAACAGGTTCTCTTGCTGAGAGTCCATAACTTGCTTCTTTTGAAGAACTGAGCCACTGTTGTGCGGCTGTCTACGGCTGTCTACGTTGGGGAGCACACATTGTAAGGAGTCAAAAGCAGCTCCCAGGAGCCAAGAGCAACCTCCAGCTAACAGTCAGCAAGAAGCAAAACCCTTCATCCCTGAAAATTCTGTCCCCCAAAATGATTCTTACTCCTGTCCAGCCTTAAACAGCCCTGGGTGCTGCCTGATCATAGCTTTGTGAGACTCTGAGCAGAACTATGCCCAGAATATTGACCCAGAGAAATTTTGAAGTAATAAACATGGAATATGGATCTGTCAGTCTCTTGGCTCTGATTGTTTTGGGTTAACTTTCTGCTGAGGCTGGAGTTCCCTATGCCAATGAAAGGGTAGGAAAAGTTCAGGGGCCCTGTGAAAAGAGCGCCTGTTCACAATTTACTAGCAAGGGTCCTAGGTAGGGGGTTGCTTGCTCAAATTCCATAACACGCTGTCCCTGTGGTCCGAGCTTACAGCCTCTTTCAAGACTTCCTGCTGGGACTGCTTTATTCACAGGGATCAACAGCGGCGGTAACAATTCCTGAGAACTGGGGGCACCCTACCCAGAGCAGGATGCTGGCACCCAGAAACAACTGTCTGCCCGTCTCAGCATTCAGCGATGTCCTCCGTCTCAGCGCTTTCCTAGCTAGTATTCTGAATTACAGATCTTCCCCAAGGCCCAGTGTCATCAATGGCCTCCTCCTCCCGGGGAGCTCACTGGGCACACTCTCCCACCCACAGGGGAGCTCTTCCCTTGCGGGCACTTCCTGGTTCTCCAGATTGCACAGCACACTGGGGGGCAAAGGGGCAGGCAGCTGGTCACATCCCCCTTCCTGTGTCCCAGTATTCGGCTCAGCACAGCTCCTGGGATGCAGACACCACTTGGCAGGAGGGACGGACTTCACTCTGCGCTCTTCTCCCACAAGAGCTGCTGACTGCTTGGTCAGCCAGAGCTCAGGCTTGGCCAGGGTTGCATGGGAAAGGCTTTTCCAGGGAGGGTTTGTGGTGGGCTCAGGTGAGAACCGTGGAAGTTGGTGCAAGAGAGACCTCAGCTACGGGCTAGTTCAGAGCTTTCTCCTCCGGGTGCACCAGTGATGCAGGCCCCCCACTCCCTCCCCAGGCTTCTTTCTCGTCCGCCCTCCCCACTGGACCCTGGCTAAATATAATGTGGGTTAGTCTCATATTTCAGATGGCGGGAGCAGAGGGAAGAAATGAAAGGTGATAACTTTTTTTCTATTTCCAAAAGAGGAGGATAAGTTACTGGAACTAGTTCCACTGTAAAAATGAGGAAAATAAGTAGCTAATGTTCATTGGGAGATGGTGGCACACTGAAGGTGTGTCTGCAGCTGCTAGGTGGGGGTATTTTGTGTGATCAGTATCTTGTGAAAAGAGCGCCTGTTCACAATTTACTAGCAAGGGTCCTAGGTAGGGGGTTGCTTGCTCAAATTCCATAACACGCTGTCCCTGTGGTCCGAGCTTACAGCCTCTTTCAAGACTTCCTGCTGGGACTGCTTTATTCACAGGGATCAACAGCGGCGGTAACAATTCCTGAGAACTGGGGGCACCCTACCCAGAGCAGGATGCTGGCACCCAGAAACAACTGTCTGCCCGTCTCAGCATTCAGCGATGTCCTCCGTCTCAGCGCTTTCCTAGCTAGTATTCTGAATTACAGATCTTCCCCAAGGCCCAGTGTCATCAATGGCCTCCTCCTCCCGGGGAGCTCACTGGGCACACTCTCCCACCCACAGGGGAGCTCTTCCCTTGCGGGCACTTCCTGGTTCTCCAGATTGCACAGCACACTGGGGGGCAAAGGGGCAGGCAGCTGGTCACATCCCCCTTCCTGTGTCCCAGTATTCGGCTCAGCACAGCTCCTGGGATGCAGACACCACTTGGCAGGAGGGACGGACTTCACTCTGCGCTCTTCTCCCACAAGAGCTGCTGACTGCTTGGTCAGCCAGAGCTCAGGCTTGGCCAGGGTTGCATGGGAAAGGCTTTTCCAGGGAGGGTTTGTGGTGGGCTCAGGTGAGAACCGTGGAAGTTGGTGCAAGAGAGACCTCAGCTACGGGCTAGTTCAGAGCTTTCTCCTCCGGGTGCACCAGTGATGCAGGCCCCCCACTCCCTCCCCAGGCTTCTTTCTCGTCCGCCCTCCCCACTGGACCCTGGCTAAATATAATGTGGGTTAGTCTCATATTTCAGATGGCGGGAGCAGAGGGAAGAAATGAAAGGTGATAACTTTTTTTCTATTTCCAAAAGAGGAGGATAAGTTACCGGAACTAGTTCCACTGTAAAAATGAGGAGAATAAGTAGCTAATGTTCATTGGGAGATGGTGGCACACTGAAGGTGTGTCTGCAGCTGCTAGGTGGGGTATTTTGTGTGATCAGTACCAACACTCCATTGTTTTATGTACCATGAAGAAAGAAAACATTTTGGCAATGAAACTGGCATGCCGGATTAATTTCTATGGCCAGATCAATGGCCAGCACTGCAAAGGAGGAACAAGGTCCATGCACCAGAGAGATAGAGAATACACAACACCCAACTCCCATAACTTAAAGAAGAAAACGGTCTACAGTATTTGGTTCATGGTTTCTGAGGCTTCAGTCCATGGTAGGCTGGTTGTAGGGCTGAAATCACATGGTGTAAGGGCTTGGTGGAGCAAAGTTACTCAGTCTATGGCAGCCGGGAAATGGAGTAGAGGCTCAGGGTCACAGAGGATGAGTCCAGGAACCAGATATAGACCCCAATTTCATGCCCCCATGAAATTGCCCCCTGGCATAGAATTGCGCTTTACTAATCCCCTATTCAACTCCCAAACCACTTGACAATTAAGCCTTACTGTCACATGTGGTTAAGGACAGGTCAAGGAATCAAACAAAAGAATCATTCATGTTACATAAGTTTGATGCTGGACATCACTGAGGACATTTGAGATAGGCTGTGTGTTATTTTGCTTTCTGCTACTATAACAGACTACTACACATGGGGTAAATTATAAACCATAGAAGTCCACTGGCTCACAGGCCTGGAGGCTGGGCAGTCTCCAGGGCTGTATTTGGCGCGGGCCTTTGTGCTGTATCACGTGGTGAGAAAGTGCAAAAGGGAAGAAAAGGGATCCCAGCCACTATGTAGCATAGGCTCAAGCAATTCTCCTCCTGAGTGCTGGGATTATTGGTATGTGCCACGAAAACCAGCCAGCAGTGAATTTGTTTTTAAAAGCTAATTAATGTAGCTCATTAGTAGAGCATTTGCTTAGCACGTGCAAGGTCCTAGGCTCCATCCCCAGCACCACAAAGAAAGAAAAAAAGTAATTATTAAAAGGCCACAGTATTTATTATCTACCACAAACAGAAGAAACTGACGTACTTCTTTAGGAGTAAAAATTGCCAACAATTACCCTTTACCACCACACAGCTTCTCTTTTGGGATAGAAAGTTAGGATATATTTTTTGGTTCTTTCGAAAGTCCTGGTTTCCCTCAAACAAATCATGCACCAAACCCCTTCTGCATAACCAAGCCACAGAGCCCGTGAGCACAGTGCAGGGAGGTAACAGCATTATTCACGACCCCTCTGCCATGGAAACTATGTTTGGCAAGTATCTGATGTCTAAATTTCTTTTCCTGGGCACTGTCGCTGACAGCATTTATTTATAACCAGAGTGATTCTAAAATTGGCCACTATCAACACAGAAGAGCAGTATCCGTGACACTGCTGTAAATTTCCTTCCTTCTGTTGGCACAAGTGGGAGCAGTGCAGGCCAGAGACACTTGGTAGACAATTTCATAACGAACAGGTTACTGGACAGGAGGAATCTGTAGGTCGATTTAGATCAATGAAACATCAGGTAAGCGTAACTTCTCAAATGGGGTTTTAAACATTTGTTTTTGAGAGAAACAAGGCCAGAAGTATATCATCTAGGTATAATTTGAAAAAGAAGCCCAAAATGTTGAAATATGATGTAGAAAAATGACACAAATACTAATTCCAGTGTTTGCTTTGTGGTTCTAATTCAGGCTTCATAAATAAAAGAAAACTGAGCATAGTGAGTGTAAAATAGGGAAATCTTGAACCAGGTGTCCCAACACTCTACTAGGCTGTGGAAGGAGGGTCACAAGTTTGAGCTCAACCTGGGCTAGTTAAGGATTTAACAGGCCCTGTCCTAAAATGAAAAAAGGGGTCAGGGAGGTAGCTCAGGGTAAAGGCCTTGAGTTTTATCTCTAGTACTGGGAAGAAAAATCAGAAATACTCCTTACACCATGGGCTAAAGATTGTGTTTAGCATTTAAGGTAGTAAAATGATGCTCTTCTGTATGAAATTCTCCTTGCAACTAGAGATAGGGCTGGGGTACAGCTCAGTGGTACAGTGTACGCCCAGCACACTTAAAGGCCTGGGTTCCATGCCCAGCACTGGAAAAACTTAATAAGTAAATACATAAAGGAACTATTCTAATATACCGGAATAATGAAATTATAAAAAGTTTCCACATTTTACAATTCAAGCTATATTGGTTCACATCTATACACAATTTCCTAAGATAGAAATGTTCATGGTTCAAGTTATCAACTTTTGTACTAAACTCCTGTGGCATATATTTTTAACAATGATCAAAAATTTTGTTTTAAAGTATCCAATTACTTAGGAGTCATTTGATTATGGTAGTTTCTGCTCTTTGGTCACCTAGAAATTAGTGTTTTGGGGTGTGTACAAAATGCTTCCGAGAACATCATTTTAAAAAACATATTTACATTCCAGTATAAATCCCAGTTTTGCCTGCCAATCTGTAAGTGCACGGGTTGGCTGGGTTTCAGTGCTCGGGATCTACTGCCACCTAGCGTCACACTGCTGTTATTTCAGAGCGGAGCACCTCAGATGGAGATGATGGTTTCTTCCTCCCATGCTGGCCCCTCCCTGCCCCATTCCTGCCCACAATTCAGAGCACCAGGTCTCCTCCAGATGGAGCTCTTCCTTCCTCTCCATCGCTAACCGTCTAGCATTCACACTCATCCTGTTTAAACTCTAAGCACTTGAGTACTTTACTATCACCACCGAGTATTTTTGTTACACAAGCTCACAGGCCTCCACTTCCCCATTATTTACTCCTGAGTCGTTATTACATGTTAATAGATTTAAAATGCTAGCCGGGTGTGGTGGTGCATGCCTATAATCCCAGCACTCAGGAGGCTGAGGCAGGAGGATGGCTGAGTTCAAGACCAGCCTGGGCTACATAGTGAGTTGCAGGTCAGTCTCAACTACAGTGAGGTCCTGTCTCAAAAAAAACAAACCAAACAAAACAAAAAAAGAGAGATGCTTACAACAATGTCTGACACACGCAAACATATTCAGTGCTGTTTATTAGCACATAGCTCATACCATGCCCGAGTCCTCAAAAGGAACACAAGGGCTCAAAGTAATTTGTCACTTTGCACCATATGGGCAGAGTGCAGTTGAGTATGACCGTACCTATGACAACATGGGCCAATCAAGGTCTATTCTGGATGTAAAGTCCTTTGTAGAAATTTTCACCCTGTCTGTGATTTTTCATCTTGTGTCTTTTGTGAGGCAAGTTGTATTTTTTTGTGCTGGGATAGAACTCATAGCTTTCAGCATGTGCATTAGTATAGAAGCTATATGTCCAGCCTCAGCAATAACACAGTAAGTATACAGATCAGTCTTTAAAAATGGGGTCAGAGATTTAGCTCAGTGGTGCCACCACCTGCCTCACAAGTGCAAGGTCCTGAGTTCAATCCCTGGTACCAAAAAAAAAATAAATAAAAATAAATGTTTTAAATGGATCATGCTTTGGTATCATGTCTAAGAACTCTTCAGTTTACTGTAGGTCACAAAGATTCATATTTTAATTTCTGTAGATGAATTCTTATCAAAATCACTTGAAAAATGTTTTCCTTTTGATACTCATCTGTAATACAATTTTATGTATTTTATTTCATATCTCCACACACAGTAGTGGTATTTCCAAGAGTAACTTCGAGTATGTTCTTCCCTCAGAAGGCATTTGTAGAATTCTACTGCCTTTTTCTCTTGTCATTTCCTAGCATGCCATTACATTGGTCACCTTTAGCTAAAAGAGAGGCGCAAGTTTTGCAATTCCAGTTACATGGATTTTGAAATAAGAATGTATTGTTATTGAGGCTTGAAAACTACTGAAACTATGGTTTGGACAATTATTGCTGCAAAAAAAAAATTTTTTGGTGGGGGGAGACAGAGTCTTGCTATTTTGTTCAGGCTGGCCTTAAACTCACATGATCCTCCTGCCTCAGCTTCCCACGTGCTGTGATTATGAGCATGTATGACCATGCCTGTAAGTTTTTTGTTTTTTTTTTTTTGTATGGGGATCAAACTTGGGACCTTGGGCTTGCAAAGCAGGTGGCGGAACCACTGGGCTAAATTCCCGGCCCAACCACGCCTGCAATTTTGTGGACCTCACTTTAACATACTGAGAGAAAATTTATTCTACGTAGTTCAGGCTAGACTTGAACTAGTGATTCTCCTGCCTTGATTACAGGCCAGCACAGCACCTGGCTTCACTTTAATGCAACTTCTAGCAGAATAAGAAATACAGAAAAGCAGCCTGACGCGCTTCTTATTCAAATGTTAAGTCATTGTGGTGAATGGTCAGCCTGGAACGCCCTGCTGATCCGAGTCAACGTGGCTCTGGGCCTGGAAGACATGAGGATTGTTGCCAATGGCATTTAAAAAAAAAGTGAAGGGGAAGATTGTATGCTGTTGATTTTCGTAGAGAACCTCACCACAGCTGATTTTTCTGATGGGAACTCGGCTGTTCTCAGCAACAGAGGAGCTTAGATCCTTGCCATCGCCAGCTGCCTGCTATTCTTGTCAGGGGAGCTCTGGCCTTCCCCCTGAGCTTCCTGGCTCGGTGCAGATGCCTCAGCCTGGTGGCACAAATCCTTCACCCTGCCAGTGCAGGCTTTCTAAATGCCACCACTGGCCTTGGGCCTTCTTGGTGCAGATCCTCGATACAGAGAAGCATGACACACTGCTGTGGGCTCTAGGCCGCTGGCTGGACTCATGGAGGACATGGTTGTGGACTCCAAGCATGCAGCTGGGTTCAGGTCTCTAGTGCATGGACAGATCTGACTTTTTCGGTGAATTTTATAAAACAATCCTAGAAATTATGTGTTCCTTATTAAATCTGTTTCTTTGTAAACCCTGACTATAGCAGCCATCAAAAAGGAATTTACAAACTGGGCTTCTGTAGCCCCAGCACTGGGCGGTGGATGCAGGAGAATCAAACATTCAAGTCCAGGCTGGACAATTCAGCAAGATCCTGTCTCGCATGCATCAGGGTACATAGCTCAGTGTGAATGCTCTGGGTTCAATTCCTGGTACCGAGAGAGAAAAAAAAAAGACCAAGTTCCAACTCTAACTGGTGCTGACTTGCAATTCTGAGCTTAATTTATCAGAAACATTGAGTCTGCAGCACAAGCTAATTACCAAGCGATTCCATTTTTGGAATATAATCAAGGAAGATGCTTCTTCAGAAATTTTAAATCTTGGTCCTAAACTCAGCAAGTTCCAGTAAGACTTAGAAAGGGGCTAAAGGTGTGGGGAAAGTGGGAAGGATAGGGGAAAGCTAATGAGGGAAAAGAAAAAAATATGAGAAAATGAAAAAATGGAAATGCAGTGTTTGTAAAGGGGGAGGGGAGGAGGGGCTGAAGGGAGGGCAGGGACAAGGGAAAAAATGACAACCAAGACCTGTCATGTAAAGGTACAAGATCCCAATAATGAATGTAACTGTACTGTATACCTAAAATGTACCAATGAACTCATGGGGGAAAAAAAAGACTTATAACTGCTAAACTATCCAACTGCCAAACACCTTACACTTTTACAAAACAATCCATCCCAGGAACCACATCTTCACTGGCAGCTGTAGCAAGTCTTGGCAGATTCCAGATACTTTTTTTCAACCCTCAGCGTATTTTTCTTCTAACTACTCCACATACATTACCAATAGAAGCCAAATCTTCAGTCATCTTGAGGGCAACAGACTGTCTCAATCCGGGACTGGGGACGTTCCCAGAATATGTGACTTTGTTTTAAAACTAGAAAAGCTCCAGGCAAACTCAGATGAGCTGGTCATTCTGTCACTGGGTTGGCAATGATTCCCTGAATAATTTCAATTGAGAGTATCGGCTAATGCTGGTTAACTCCTTTACAGCCGAGGAAAAACATTTTAAATCACTAGCCTTATTTTAACATCTGACTGCTGATGCTGTTTCCTTAACTCTTCAACTGTGCACCTTTAAGGCTAAGGGTCTTTAAGATTTTTCTCTGGTTGTATTTCTTCACCTGTTACAATCAAACACAATTATCTTGGCAACAGTAACTGGCTTTCCTGGATTGGCTAACAAGCCACTTGTAAGCTTACTTTCAGTTACAACTAAAGCAATGGGTACTGCAGAAGTTAGGTGTGGTGTGCACACCTGTAATTCTAGTACTCAAGGATGAGGCAAGGGGATCACTGCACATTTGAGGCCAGCCTGAATTAGTGAAAGCTTGTCTCAAAACAAAGATCAAAGCCGGACATAGTGACACACACATGTAATCCCAGCACCGGGGAGGCTGAGGCAGGAGGACTGCTATTTGAGACCAGCCTGGGCTAGTGAGTTCCAGGTCAGTCTCAATCAACTACATAGTGAGACCATCTCAAAAAAACAAAACAAAACACCAAAAAAACACAAAACACCAAAAAAGCCAACCAAAAAACTCCAAAACAGAAAGAAACTAGGTACTGAGATATCCTACCTTACACAGCTAACCCTTGTGTGGCTTTCTGGTGCGTTTTGTTACGATGAATGGACTGGTAGTGGTGACATATATTTTTCTAGCACAGGTGGAGTCACTGCAAAATAAACACAATGCCTTCCCTAATAAAATATTCTCATAGTTCCATGATGTGACAGTTAATCATGACTGTAAGCCTGCCATCAGTGAGGCACATTTCCGGGTGGTCACCTGAGGTGCACCTGGCCCCCAGCCCTATCCTCTGCTCCTCCCTTGTGCTCTGCCTTTTGGACGCCAGGGAAGAGCGGCTCCGTCCTGCCACATCTTACCATGGTTTCTGCCTCAGAGACAGCTGAGAGAACTGTTAACTTTTCCGACTGCAAGCGAAAGCAAACCCTTCTTCCTTTAGGTTGTGGGTGTCAGGTATTTTGTCCCAGCAATGGGAAAGCTGACCAATACACAACACATGTCACACAAGTGTGTAAAAATGTAATGCACACTGTGGCAGTGCTAGGCAGAAAGAACCCCACATAGTCTGGTCTGTTACGGCTGAGCTCTTGCAGCACAAAGGCAGCCACGGACAGTACGTATGCAGGAGGGAGAGCAGGCTAATACACCTTGATTTAAGGACACTAAAATCTGAGGCCCCTCATTTTTCATGTCATATTTCTCCCCCACATAAAAGATGGAGAAACACAGGTAGCTGGTTGGACTCAGTGGCTTTCAGCAGCATGATGTTCTGACTACAGGAATCTGGAATGACCTAACATCCCCAGAGGAAGGACAGCATTCTGCAGCACAGCCATCAAACAAGCCAGCTGCCTTGGTCCCGAAGAACAGCCCTTATGAAAATGAGCTCTTGGCATTTACACTACCCGAAAATTTTCATGTTTCACTGCAATTTCCAGTCACAATAAACAGCTATACATGGTCACCCTACTCCAAATGTTAGCAATGAAGAAAACCCCTTCTTAAACCTTGAACTTCGTTCATCTCCTATTTACACAAATTTATTCGTTCTTTTTTTGTGGTTCTGGATATTGAACCCTGGGCTTTCACACTGGGGTACATCCCTAGCCGTCATTATTATTCTGACAGGGTCTCGCTAAGTTGCCCAGGCTGGGCTCTAACTTACGATCATCCTGCCTCAGCTTCCCAGAATGCTGGGACTACAGGCATGTGACTAAAAGATGTAAGCAAACCACTACACTGTTTATCCAATAATTTCCCACTCCCATCTTATGCCACTTGCAAAACATCTGGCTCTAGCTGAACATGGTCAGTGGGTTCCCTTCTTTTGTCTTCTGTAGTCTTCACTTGATACAGACCTGCATTAATTTTTAAAAACCAGGAACAGGAAAAGTAAGCTATCATCCCATAGCATTAGTATTATCTCCATTATAAAAAGATGCATTTTGAGGCTGGAGGTGTTACTCAGTGATAGAATGCTTACCCAGAATGTGGAAGGCCCTGGGTTGTACCAGCAGCAGTCCCAAACTAAAAGCATTTTTGTGTAGCTCTGGTCACAGACTACTTACTGAAAACCTTTCGAAAATATTGTTAGCTGAGTGGTTTCTACTCCAAATTGCAGCCTTTCTCCTCCTACTGAACCTGAAAGTCACATTTATGCCATTTTGGTGTTTTTTCCTCAAGTTTCGACAGTATTAAAAGGGAAACAGTTGTTCTCCATTCCTTCAAATACAAATTGAAATCTTGCATCCAGAATGAGTCTATTCTAGAGGCTTATCTGGTATCTATATATACTCAAAACTAATTTGGTTTTACATTTTGTATCAGAACTACTACAGCATCTCATCATATCACAGATTTTAACAAATACTTACAAAAAAATGCTTGATGGTGATTGGTGTATTTTGACAAATCTGGATTAGCTAGTACAAAAGCACATTTCAAGGGAACAAGAAATTTACAGAGGAGAAGAAATCTGCTATATTTTACCAAGGCTCCTAAATCCTCCTTGCATACAAATGTAGAAAAAGCTGACTTGTTGATTGAATCTTTGAGCACTATTCCACATGATGAGTGATGGAAAATGGGAATTACACATTCATTCTAAGCCACCAAAAACTAATTGTAACATTGGTAAAAAGGAGTCATTTCTGAATCTGCATTGACACTTAGATTGCCTTAAATCTCCTGGAGAACTTCAGCCACCAAAAGTCAAAAGTAGCCTTTATGGGTTAAGTACGCATGACAACCATGCAGATGGTCAAGCAAGACTGGTAAACTTTATTTGCTGGTGGCAAAAGGACACAACACTTCAGTACTTCAACTTGCAGTTAACAGTGACATTTAGGGAGGATAAACTAAGAGGAGCTAAAAAGAATTCTCAACATAAAAGTAGGAGACCAGGACAAAGGCACTGTGAGCCCACCCACTGAAGGCTTCGATGTACCCCGGATCTCAGCAAGGGCAGATGAGCCAAAAATACTCACTGCTTTCCTTCTCGACCTGGAGCCAGTATGTTTTTCTCCTGAATGTCTTGTTAATGGTTGATTTGGTTGTTAAATAGTGTGATATAGTAGTCAGCCCTTACAACAACAAATCAAAATTTCTTGTAATATGCTGCACACAATACATTCAGAATCACTGCGTGCTTTTTCTTCGCTTTTGTTTTTTCTTCCCTGAACGAATTGGTGTGGGAGTCTCTGGTGTTTGCTTTACACTGGATACAGGCTGTTTGAAGACAATTTCATCATCTTTATCATCGTTCATTCCAGCCACTTCAGATTTTCGTTTCTCCAAAAATGTTGGTGTACAAACTGGTGTGGTGCTCTGGAATCAACCAGCAGAGGATTAGATCACACAAATGTGGCACAGTATCAGGAATGACTTTACACCACAGTATCATCTCCTTCCTATTTTTACAAGTTGTCCTGTGTAATTTTAGGCCCACTTCAGCCTTTTGGTGACACAATTTCAGATAAATATTACCAAATTTAGTATGGAAATTCATTAACTGGAATGTTTAATTATAAGGTTTTAAGTAGAAAACTGCTGAATTACTAGTTAAGTGTAGCTCAAATGTCACAATATTAAATTTGAAATCTTAAAATGACAATGGTGCGAACCTTTTTTTTGCTTTAAATGATTTCTATAACACCCAGTGCCCAGGATATTAAGACTATTTTACCTGGCTATCCCCAGTCTTATCAGGGGTGACAAGAGAGCCTTTTGAAACCCTTTTCCTCTTCTTCTTAGGTATGGCTGAAGCCTTTTTCTTTTTTGCGGAAGTCTCTTTTTTGTCTGGAACCTCTTTTTTCTTAGTAGATGAAACCTTGAAATAAATTTAAGACTTTAACAATTTCCATAGTCATTAACTACAGTAGTCTTGATTATATTCCTCCTCCACTTTTTTCAGTGCTGATGATTAAACCCAGGTTTCATCCATGCTAAACCATTAGCTTTTCTGGAAATAAGCTTATAGTTTCTATGAAGCCCAAAAACAATCTCAAGATTTAATTAAGGAATAAGACCTTTTCCTATCTTAACACCTTGAAAGATCTGCACTCGTGTTAATAGTAAAAAAGTGTGTCATAAAAAGGATCAATTTAATGTCCTGATATTTACTGATAGCGTACAGTAAACCAAACATTATTTAATTCTGGAAATGCCACCTTTAAATGGTAATCTAACAGCATCATGCTTTTAGCTAAACAGTGGCTTGATTTGAGCAACTTAAAAACAGTTACTAAAAGTTACTTTCTTCTTTATAATGGAAATGATAATAATATCATCTTTTAAGTTGTTTGGTTTTTTTTTTTTTTGGTACTGGGGATTGAACTCGGGTCTTTGCCCTTGCAAGGCAGCTGGCGGCACCACTGAGCTAAATCCCCAGGCCTCATCTTTTAAGTTTTTAGTAAGAACCCTCAACGAAGTGTTTCAAAAACTTAGTCAAAAACCTCATATTTAGGGCTGGAGTGCAGCCCAGCAGCAGAGAACGTGCTTAGCAGGCGACAGGCCCTGGGTTTGCTCTATAGCAATGCAAAGCCCCACTGCCAACCCAATGTGTAACAAGCACTGGCTACTTTGCAAATAATCATAAAAGTACAGATGTATGTTTTAACTAGCCTGGTACAAAGCTCACAGGTTAAGAAAAAACACCCAAAACTTTCATGACGAAATATTTACCAATGAAGGAAAGTCATAATCAATTCCTTTTGCAATTAATTTCTTCCTTAATAATTTTTCTTTCCTTTTAAATCGATCTTCCATCCGCAACTTTTGTAGAAGTGTCCGCTTATGATTATAACGTTTCACTGCTGGGTATATTGGATGATGAAATGGAACTTGCCAGCCTTTAAAAAGATCTTTATGTACCTTTTCAGGTGGCATAAAATGACCTATTTTTAAAAAGTAAAAGGTTTTAACCAAAGGCTAAGAAAATATTTTTTAATGTTAACTTTACATTTCCCCACGCCATTTCTCGTATCATAATCAAAATGTGATTTATCTCACATTAGAGCAACAGAGCAGCCAATTCTAACCTAATGGAGCTATCAGTTCATACTTTTGAGAAGCGGCAACAGATCTCAGTTCAGAGCCTTCAGGTATTTTCCACAAGTCAGACAGCATACAGCACTGACCTGGCTTATATGAGTGGACACTTTTCAGGCCGCCTTGCCCAGCATTTCCTCCTGGCAAGAGCACCACCCCCATACCAGTAAAGGAGTTTGAACCCAGGGCCTTGGCTTACTAAGTATCTACCACTAAGCTTCATCCTCTGCCCTTTAAAAAACATTTTTTTTTCTTTTTGAGATGGGGGTTTCACTAAATTGCTGCCCAGGGTGGGTGTTGAACTTGTGATCCTCTTGCCACAGCCTGCTGAGTAGCTGGGATTACAGATGTGGATCACTGTGCGGTGCTAACAGTCATGACTTCAATGTGAGAAGGAACCCATGCCAAGTGTCTCCCACAGCAATGGGAATGGGATGCTCTGGCAGCCCCATCAGCCTGTGAACCTGGCCCCTGGGGCCCTGCAAGGGCAGTCAGTGAAGAGCTGGAGTCAGTGGCTCCACTTGCTAATTTCTGATCTGATGGTGCTGCTCTACTCTCATGGCTTACCCTGCGCAGAAAATCTGCAGCCAGCATCACTAAGACTGATTCTGCAAGGTGGTCCTTACCTTTGAAGCTACCCTACCTAGATCCCATTAACAGGCTCTCCTCTGCTTTGTCGTTTTCTGAGACAGAGTCTTGTTATGTAACTCAGGTTGGCCTTGAGTTTCACAGTAATCCTCCACTTCAGCCTTATGAGTGCGAGTGGTGGGCTCACCTTCAGGATGAATTCTAAGTTCCCTCGCTGGAGCCCTTCAGTAATCTGATGCTGCTTCTTCACTCCCGTGCTGCTCCGCACATTCCCTCACAGCCAGCTACCTCTGGTTTGGCATCTGCTGTCCCCCCTCAGCCACAGCCAGATTCATCTCCATCTTCACTCCCACCCCTTCCACCTCACCCACTCCTATGACATCTTCAGGTTTCTAGGGAAATGATTCTCCCTCAGGAAAGCTCTCCAAAGCCTGCTAAGGATGGGCTGTTCTTCCCTCACATCCCCAAAGAAACTTGTCCAACTGTATCTCAGTGTAAAAACAGCTACATACTGGAAGATTGAAAAATTCCAATTAGTTTGAGCTGGGCATAGTAGCACATGCCTGCAGTCCCAGCTCTCAAAACATTGACGCAGGCCTGTAAGCCTAGTGCTCAGGAGGTTGAGGCTGGAGGATCACTACAAGTTCAAGGCCAGAATGAACTACATAGTGAGACCCTAGCTGCCACCTCCAGACACACGCGCCAAAAAAAGGGCCAAGCCAGGATTGCCAATTCCAGGCCAGCCTACGATAGGTCAGCATGGAACCAACCCAAAATTCCAGTTAGAATCTTTCTGAAAAACATATCGATTCTTGCACTGTTCCTGAAGAGAGCCACCCCAGAGAAGCAGCACGTCCAGCAGTGTTTGCCATCCCAGTCACCATCAGCTGGGCACCCAAGCTAAGGTAAGAGCACTTACAGACCAGGAGACTTTCACCGAAGAGATAGTTGTTCATTGTGTCGGCCACTATCTTGGCAACATCCTCAGACGCGAACTCCACAAAGGCATAGCCCCTGCTATTTCCAGTCTGAAATGGCAAATTCACCACAAAAAGTTGATAGTTATCTAACAAGTCATCAACCTAACATGTAATTACTTTAAATCATGCATATTAGTCCTGTATCAATTAATTTTATGGTATTTTTAAGTCCAACTTCAACTCATGTATTCCACAGCCGTATGGGAAAAAGAAAAAAATCCAAAAAAAGGTTGAATGTGCGGCTGATGTGCAGGTATTTGTGGGATTTTGGTTACAGATACGATAAATAAGTAGATGATTACTAAGACTGGAATTTACTGGATTGCAACGTTCCATCAAATAAAACTCGACAGGCCCCACAGCCCTTTTCTGATTTCAGTGGCTGTTCCATTGGCCATACATTCCTAACACCAGGATAGAGCATGCTGCACCACAAAAGTACAAGTAAGTTAGTATAACCCCTACTTTATGTGTAATAAATATGAAGAATTGGGCGTGGAGATGCATGACTGTAATCCCAGCACCTGCAGGGCTGAGGCAGGAGGAATTTGAGCTCAATTTGGGTTGCACAGTTCAAGGACAGCCTGAACTACATAAGTGAGATCCTGTTTCAAACAATTACAACAACAAAGAACAAACAAAAAAGAAACAAACTCCTGTGATCATTTTCATGTTTACCTTTGGCCACTTTCACAGCTCAGGGCAAAGGAACAGAGTGACACCACAGCGAGCAGATTTTCTCAGCCAGCCTCTTGCTAGGCACACAGGCTACAGACCTCAAACGCCCAGGTTTGGGTCCTAGCTCTGAAATGTTCTTAGGTACATGGTAAGCAATATGTAAGCCTGTTTTATTCTATCAAAGCTGACAGCTCTCCAAGCCATTTCTTTCATAAGCACTCTCATGAAGTTGCGATGCACAAAGAGTTCCTAAGAACATCTTGTCAACATTTTTGGATAGGGATAGAAATTATAATGTGATTCTGAAGACAAGAAATCACCATAAAGTCGCATGGTTTCAGAGCCAAGTGACTCATTTCTAGCAGTAGCTGTGCTACTAATGACCAACTTAAACAATTCTACAACTCTTGAGTCTCAACAGTTACCTCAAACAGGAAGATACTGGAAAAAATGAAGATGCCCCCAAATCTATTTATAATACCAGCTCTCAAAAGGGAGAGAAAGATGCAGGGGAAGAAACATGACAGCCAACTCAACGTCCTACCACTAATAAACTAGTGACGATCTTTTGAAAAGTGATTCGGGGGTGGGGGATTTAGCTCAGTGGTTCCACCACCTGCCTTGCAAGTTTGATCCCCGGTACCAAAAAAAAAA
>NW_022900941.1:7668431-7680987 GCF_012274545.1 Fukomys damarensis | reverse complement strand
AACAAAAAAAAAAAAAAAAGTGATTCGGAAAACATGCCTTCGAACAAAGCTGTACTCTGTAATCCTAGAATGTTAGAAATACCAAGCAAATTGTTCAAGCTGGAGCAGGGAAGGCTTTACTATGCGACAACGCTGGAAAGGTTAAGTAACGTTAGTGCATCCCCTCACTGAACCAGCCTTTGGTATGACAACGGGTCTGAAGCCTCCAAAGTCAATGTTAAGAAAAATTAAACAATTAGGCAGAAAATGGCAAGGAGACTGCTGCAGATGATGGGCTGAAGAGCCCTAACAAGTAAGTGCAATGTATGCCCTTAAAGAGATGTGAGCCCGGCATGGTGGCGCACCCTGTAATTCCAGCACTCAGGGGGCTGGGGCACGAGGACCACTTGACTTTGAGGTCAACCTGTGTTATTAGTGAGTGCAAGGCCAGCCTGAACTACATAGTGAGACCCTGTCTAAAAAAACAACAACAAAAAAAACAGAATGGGTATACAAAAAAACCAGTTAAAGACAATTTTGAGACCAAAGAAATGTGAAGACTACACATTATATGGCTATCATATAGGACAATGTCCTTGTTCTTAGATTTATAACATTTACAAAATAAGGTTCTACCAAAGGCAGAAAAGTTTTTGTCAATGGCAGTAAAAAAGCGCAAAAGATCTGAATAGGTGACTCACAGAAGACGGAATTCCAACAGCTACTCTGCATATGACATTCAACTCCACTAAGAGTAAGTAAGGCGGATACAAACAACACAGTTCACTTGACTCAGTGACCCTGGAGTTTAATCCCTGGTACCAAAAAACGCCCCCCACAAACCCCCAAAACCAAATAAAATAATGTAACCAGTACAATTATGTAACTGGGGAAAGGGAGGAGGGAAACTCAGAGAAAACATACTATTTTTATTAGAATGGAAGAAATACCAACATTTAAAATTTGAGATTCCCAAGCTGGGCGTGGTGGCGCACGCCTGTAATCCCAGCACTAGGGAGGCGGAGGCAGGAGGATCGGAGGCAGGAGGATCGCTGTGAGTTTGAGACCAACCTGGGCTACACAGTGAGTTCCAGGTCAGTCTCAACTACATAGTGAGATCCTGTCTCAAAAAACAAAAAACAAAGCAAAACAAAAAAAATTTGAGATTCCCTTTAATAGATATTATAAAACCTAACATTTAAAACTAGTGAGTTTTTTAAAGACAGGGTCTCAATTTATGTAGTTCAAGCTGGCCTCAAACTTGGGGAGTTTCTCCTGCCTCATCCTTCAGAATGCTGGGATTATAGGTGTGCACCACCATGCTTAGCTAAAACCTGTGGTCTTAGTTCAAGAAGGCAATAACAGATGCATCCGATCCCCTTGTATTTAAATTAAATAAAATATAACAATTTTAACTTTGCTTTATTATATCTCAAGTGGAATAAAAAAAAAAAAAAAAAAAAAAGATTCTTAGATACCTATGGCTATAGCCAATAAATGCACAGGGGGGAAAAATTAATGCATTGGGGAATTAAATAAAGTGGGCCACTCCTCTAGTCCTGAAATAAGCCATATAAAACTTATTATTCATTAGGAGGTAGATACAATAAAACACTAACATTCATATAGTGTTTACTATGAGCCAATGTTTTAAGAACCTTAAGCTTACTGCCTAATTCAATCCTTGACTAAATACTTCTGGAAAATTGATGCTTTGACTTTAACTCATATTTTACAGATTTTAAAATGAAAACACGGAGAGATCACATAAATTTATCCATAGTCACATAACTAGTAGCTATACAGCTAGGCCTAAAATCTGGGCAGTCTGGCTCCAGAGTTCTTAACTATCACTACACAAATGTTTGCTATTATAGGGATACTCCTGCCAGAGGAGTATACAAGATCATGTATAGACCTAGAACTCAGACTAAAGTTCATTTACTCCCGGTAGCCACAGGATAAAAATGTTTCGTTAACTTGGAGTGTCAATTTAATTTGGGGGTCTGATTAAATTTTTAGAAAAAAAATTACAGATTTTGCTCTTAATGCTGTTTCAGATTCTAAACCATGCCCCACTCCTTTCCCAAAAGAAGCCTGACAATAGTACGTGAACACATTCCGTGTCATCCATCGCTGATGATAAACATTTGAAAATCACGATCAAATTTGGCTTATAAAAATCTTACCCTTTTGCTTCTGGACAATCTGAATCTTGTAATGTTGCCAAATTGAGAGAAATACGCTTTGATTTGGGATTCAAAAAGTACTGCAGGTAGGTGACCCACAAAAATTACTCCACGTGTAAGTTCTTCTTGCTTTTCCCGTTCTGGCTTATTTTGCTGACAACATAAAACACCAGATAAACACTTTCAAAACACAGAAATCACACTGTTGCACAACTTTCCAAATCTCTAGCTCTTGGTCCAAGAACATACCACTACTTTTACTTATCACGGCATAATTTTAGAATTAGCTGTTTCGCGTCTGTCTCCCCACAAAGACAATCATCAGTTAATAATCTTCTCAGCCTCCCATCCCAGCATCATCATTGGGTATGTGCTCAAGACCGGTACGTTTAGCCAATGGGTAAGCAAATAAATCTTAGATCACTAACTCTTCTGCCCGGAGAGCGCCACATATACGTGCCTTAACTCTTACAGATCACCTTACATTCAAGTGAATAAACTTCAAGAAGCTTAATAACCTTCACAACACCACGCTTATTTTTAGAAGAATTTATTTTCCATTAAAAAAGGAATTTATTTTCCGTTTTAAATTACCGGGGACACAGACCTCACCAACGCTAGGTCTCACGTCCCTTCTTGGGGGCACAGCAGAAGCGACACAGCTCTAACACGGTACCAACTGGCAGCTTGGGGGTGCCGTCCTCCCTGGCCCCTAGCGGGTTCGGTTTTCCCCACCAGCCACAGCCCACCCTCCCTCTCGTTTTCCACACGAAGCCCCTAAGGCCGACAGGGCCAATCCCCACGTGGTTTGCCGAACAGCGCCCGCCCCTCCCGGGAACCGCGGTCTCCCCGAGCTCCCGAGGCCGGCGTCACACCCGACACCGTGGGCGACCGCAGAGAAAGCAAGCGATCGGGGACACTCGCCGCCTTCCAGCCTCAAATCTAGGCAGTCTGGCTGCAGGCCCCTCACCTGGGTCACGCGACGCCGAACCTGCGCCACCTCCTTCTGAAACTCGGCATCTTCCTCTGGATTCAGAGACAGAATTGGAGCCGCGGGACCAGAAGACACCGCCATGCTGAGAGGAACCCAGCACTCAGCTCCACGCGGCGCTCCCGGAAATGCTCGCGCTCCGGGCTTCTAGGAAGCGGAAGCAGAGGCGGGAGAGCGGTGTGGCGAGGCTCGGGGGCGTGGTAGAAAGTACGGTGGCTGCAGAGGCCCACCATGGATCGAGCTTCGCGCCCCCTGCTGGTCAGGTGCCTCTTGCCGGTCTCACTCCATTTTCAAGATGCAATGTCCAAAATCGTTGTGTTTCAAACCGAGTTTAAAAAATAAACTCCAAAACAATACGTTTGTCCTTGATATCTTGTTATTCATTCTTTCATTTGTCTAGTATTTCGTTTTATCACCCACGTTTTCACTTTCTCTTTTCTTTTCTTTTCTTTTTTTTGAGACAGAGTTTCCAAGATGCCAAGGCAAATCTGAAACTCGGGACCTTCTTGCCTCAGCTTCCTAATAGCTGGGATTTCACTGTTCCTGGTCTGTGTGTTTTCTTTTTGAGAGGGGAGGTCTCATTTTGTTGCCCTAGCTGATCTCGAACGAGACTCTTAGACTCCAGGTGACTTCCTGCCTCCAACTACCCAGTGGTTGAGACTACAGAGCGGTTCCCACTCTTGGCTTAGAAGTTTTTTTTTGTTTGTTTGATTTTCTTAAAAGCAAACTTTATTTCGAAAATACGTTAGCCGCCTCCTTGTAGTCAATTCAGCTGGTGTTCTACAGAAACGGACCGTGAGTTTCTGTTGAAGGTGTTAAGAAACAACATGCTGTTGTGGCATTCTGACTACTGAACAGCATGCTGATTTTGAGTTAAGGGCGCATGAAAAACGGCAGGATGACTCTGATCTTCCCTATCGCTCATTGAGGATAAAGCATTGACGCAGAAGGAAACTGTGTAAACAAACCTAGTTAAGCCGCCTAGCCACTTCCCCGTTAACTACTTTACTCCGAGTCCTTGTGCAGTCATATTTTCACAATTTACTACTCTGTCCAGCTGGAATAGGTATTTGACTGTATCTCTGGGTTCTGTGCCACATACAGCTTGTACTAAGTAAATTTGTATGTTTTTCTCCACTCATATTTCTTATGTCAATTTAATTTTCAGGCACAATTGAAAAAAAAAAAACGCTGAGGACAGAGGTAAAATTTTGGCTTCCCTACAAAATATCTTCAGGAGCAGGGTTGTTTACCTGAAGCACAAATTTTTATTCATGTCATGGAGTCTTGGGAAATAGCAAAAACTGAAGATTACCCTTAGCTGACCAGAAATTGAAGGGGAAAAAATTGACTCAAGAAATTACCTTCTAAGTATACTGAATGTACAAAATATAATCTTAAGAATCACAATTTTTCTTAGCTTCTGTTTGAGCAATTATACAAGCCCTTAAATGCAGCAGTGGAACTAAATGGGAAAAAATTCAAAGTTATTTTATTTTTTGTTTTGTGAGACAGGGTCTGGCTATATAGTTCAGGTTGGCCTTGAACTCACTGTGTGGTCTGTGCAGGCCTTGAACTCGTGGGGATCCTTGTGCCTCAGCCTTCCGAGGGCTGGGATCCCAGGTGTGCTCCACCAGACCTGGTTCAGAGTTATTTTAGAAGACCAAAAATTGCTGTGTTTCTAGATCAACACAAGGACTTTGCTAACTACCAATAAAAGTGACATGTCTTTACTATGTAGAAATCAAACAAGATCAAAACAGCTTATTATATGATTAATAATTCTATAATGTAAACTTATAAAACATTTCCATGTAAACTGTTGTATGAACACTTGAAAGCAATCTGAATGAGAAAAAATATTTCAGAAGACAAAAAATTATCCCAATGTTTTTGGATTATCTTAGTGAAACTGGTAACAACTCCAAAAATACTACAATTACTTGATTGACTGCATGATTACATAATGATAAACTAGCGAAATTTACATATTAAGCTATGGTTGTGAAACAACCTACAAATTATCATTTTATCACACTTCCAAATGAGCTATTGTATAAATGCTGAACAGTACCAAAACTAAAGGAAAAAATATAAGAAACATTCTAGTAGAAGAAAATTTTGTTGTGCTAGTAGTTTTTGTTGTTGTAACTTCAGGGAGACATTCTCTTGGTAAGGAACTTTTAAAATTTTATTTTATGTTTTTATTAGTACACGTTTGCAGTACACAATGATTACATTCATTGTGGGGAGTTGGTGTATTTATATACCACACCATAATTCTTTTTCATCCCCCTCCCCTCCTTTACCTCTATTCCCTTTTGCAAAAGATCTGTTTCCTAGTATCTATCTTTAATTTTGCTCTTTAACTTATTTACAATTTAGGTTTCTCATATAATACAAACCATGTGATATTTAAGCTCATGTGTCTGAATTATTTCCCTTAGCATTATGGTCACAAGGTGCTTCCATTTTCCTGCAAATGAATCAAAGTTATCCATCTTTATAGCTGAGCAGTACTCTATTGTTTACAAATACCTCACTTTCTTGATCCATTCACCTGTCAATGAACATACAGGCTGTTTCCAATATTTAGTTATTGTGAGTTGTGCTACTATAAACATAGGCATGCATGTATGACTGTATTATAATGTATTTAACTCTTGCATTTCCATAATTTCTGTGGTTTCTTTTGCCATTGATTTCTAGTTTCATTGCACTATGATCTGAAAATATGCATGGGATAATTTCAATTCATTTGTATTTACTTAAACATGATCTATGTGCTATTATGTGGCCTATTTTGGATATCTTCCTATGTGTAGCTGAGAAGAATGTGTATTCTGATGTGAGATGGAACACTGTAGACATATGCTAAGTCCATTTATTAAAAAATTTAATTTGGTTCTGATTCTTTTTTGATTTTTTTGTGATTTTTTTTTTATTTGTCTGTTTGTGGTATTTTTGCTGATCTGTCTGTTTGTGATGGTAGAGTAGTGAGGACCCCCCCATTAGAATTGCGTTGGTGCTTTTTCATATCCATAATATTTGTTTTATGTAGTTGGATGCCATGGTATCTGGTGCAAATATATTTATCATTGTTATCTCTTCCTTCTGGATTGTTACCTTTACAAGGATGGAGTGACCTTTGTTTGTCTTAATCAGTCTTGGCTTGAAATCTGCTTTGTCTGCAAATAGAATAGCTGCCTGTGCTTTTCTCCATGTTCCTGTCACATGGAGTATTGTTTTACATCTTTGGCTTTAATTCTATGAATTAAATGTTTCTTTTATGCATCATATTGTTGTCTTGATCCATTCTACCAGTTCGTTTCTTTTTATTGGTGAATTGAGACCACTTACATTGATGCTTATAACTGATTCGTTTCGATTTATCCTTGTCATGTTGTGTTCCTGTTGTTGGTTCCCTTATTTTCCCCCCTGTTTAATTACTTGCCTTGCCTGGTGGATTCATTCAATTGGGACTTATGGAGTTGTAGTTCTTGTTATGTCTTTCAAGAATATCCTTAGAGTTAGAGTTAGAGACCCATTTCCTTCATTCTTTTCTTCCTTGCAATGCTATATTCCAGCTCTGAACACCAAATCTGGGAGATCATGAGACGTTTCTCTGCTCTTCACTGCTCTACCATCTTCCCCACTAGCTTTGAATTAGTGAAGCTTACAGAAAGAAGTGCACTGATCATTTTGCTTAGTAAGTTATATCAGCTTTGAGCTTGCCAAACACATCATTGATCTATGTTTTACTTTATCTCCTCCTGTATAACTTCATTTTCAACCATGTCACTTTTGATTAACCCCACCAATTTCCCATGGATCGGCTTTGGAGGAGCTGGGAGCTATTGGAGGCACTTTTTGGCCTCGTTTATTCTTTATTTCTATTTATTTATTTATTTATTTATTTATTTATTTATTTCGCTGAGGTGAATGCTGATCATCGTGAAAGGCTTTGTTGCTAGTTTGCAGATCTCCTTAACTGGTGTTTGCTTTCCAGTGATACACTCTGGGCATGCCCAACTACAACCCTTTATGTCTGTTCCAGCATCAAACCACCTTTGTTAATTTGGGGAGGGGAGTGTGGGGTACAATTGGCGCATTGGTATAATAATAACCCAATGGTTTGAAAATAAATCACAACACTATTGATAAAAGACAAAGTAGATGTTTGCATACAATAAAATCAATTAACAGCAAAAATTTTGCCACCCTGGCATTAGCAATGACATCAACAACAATAATAGATTCAAAGACAAGCTGAATATGATGCCATGAGAACCAATAATAGCTGTATGAACCTTAACAATTTAACAATAGAAAAGAGATCTGCAATAATAATATTGGCCCTAAGACAAATCAAATATTGACATATAGTAAATATCTAGTAAATGCAAAACTATACCACCATTAAGGATAGAAAAGAATTCAACAATAATAGCATAGAGTCAACTAAATATGTAAAGATTCTTAATGATCGATAGATCGCTGGGTGTGGTGGTACAGGCCTGCAATCCCAGATCTTGGAGGCTGAGGCAAAAGGATCACTGTGCATTTGAAACCAGCCTGTGCTACATAGTGAGTTTGGTGTCAGTCTGGAATATTTAGTGAGACCTTGTCTCCAACAAAACAAAAAATCTTGATAGTAATGCTAATAAAAATGGAGGGAGTGGGGGAATGCAAAATGAAATAAGTAAAATTGAAAAAGTAAAAGGGAGATGAGACAGCGGGGGAGAAAAGCATCATAATGCAGAAGGTTTTTAATAAGATGGGATCCCACTTATTGATATCTTTCCATTTTCTGATATGTTCTTTGATCTCCTTTTCCCCAAGTACTGTAGTTTTCAATGTAAAGGTCTTTTACTTTGTTAGATTGATTCCTAGAATCTTATATCCTGGAAAACCCACTGCACTGCTGGTCCTAGAGAAGAAATAGAAAATGCATGTGCAGTGATCTCAATGACCAAGGTTACCCAAGCAGCAGTTTGATGTACTGGAAGCTCATGGCCACCACTCTGATCACCGCTTGTAACTGTAGAGGCCAAAGGTAACTTGTATTAATCTCATGATAGCTCAATAAATTTAGTATTAAAATACATAAGTTTTTCTTTTCCTGAAGTGTTCACATATTTTTGGTGGACTCTGTAAATATACTACAATATTTGAAGCAAATGTTAAAGAAGCTATGCAAAGAGATAAATTAAAAAAACACTACAAAGGGCTGGAGGTACAGTTCACTATGTAGAGCACTTGTCTGGAATGTCCAACATCCTGAGTCTGATCCTACTAATGAACAAAACAACAAAAAACTATCATAGCTCCAGGAATGATGGTCTATGCCTATAGTCTCAGCTGCCTGGGAGGCTGAGGCAGGAAGACTGACTGATTCCAAGAGTATGAGGCCAGATAGGCAATATAATGAGATCCTGTATCTAAAAATCCAAACCAAGCCAAATCAAGCCAAATCAAGCCAAATCAAACCAAACCAAACCAAACCAGACCAAACCACTTTAGAGAAATCAAAGTGGAATTATATAAAAAATTCACAGGGAGGCAGAAAGAGGAAACAGATGAAAAACAGAAGAAATAGAAAGCAGAAAAGGAAAATGGTAAACTTAAGTACTAACTTATAATAGTTGCATAAAGTGTAAGTCGTCTAAATTTACCAATTATAAGACATATGACACAACTATGTATTATCTGTAAGAAACTGACTTTAAATATACTGATATAGGTGGGTTGAAATTAAAGGATGGTAAAACATATCGATACAAATATTAATCAAATGAATGGCTACATTAATATCTAATAAAATAGACAGCAGAACAAAAATTAGACAAGGACATTACATAACAATAATAAAATTCTGAGCTGTGTGTAGTGGTGTGTGCCTGAAATCCCTACTTTCTGGGAGCTGAGGCAGGAGGATCACAAATTTGAGCCGAGTCTGAGCAACTTAGTGAAACCCTATCTCAAAATGAAATAGATAAATACAAAAGGGTCAGGGATGTAGCTTAGTAGCAGAACAAAAATTAGACAAGGACATTACATAACAATAATAAAATTCTGAGCTGTGTGTAGTGGTGTGTGCCTGAAATCCCTACTTTCTGGGAGCTGAGGCAGGAGGATCACAAATTTGAGCCGAGTCTGAGCAACTTAGTGAAACCCTATCTCAAAATGAAATAGATAAATACAAAAGGGTCAGGGATGTAGCTTAGTGTGAAGGCCCTGGGTTCAATCCTCAGAACCACCAAAACAACCACCACCATCACCACACACACACACACACACACACACACACAAATCCACCAAGAAGAGATAGCATTCTTAGATATATATCAAGAATAGAGCCGTAACATCCTGTATATGAAATGAAAACTGCTAGAAAAAACCTGACAAAAGTGAAAGGAGAAATAGCCAAATCTATAATTACAGCTGGAGCCTTCAATACCCATTAACTATGGATAGAACAATTAGAAAATCAGCAAGGGATCTAGAAGAATTTAATAACACTATCAGCTAACAGAGTTTGACTTATACTCCAACCCAACATCAAATTCTTTCAATACCCATGAAACATACATCAAGACAGACTATTGCAGCCAGCAAGACAAGTAGCTGGGAAGAGCCAGACCTAAGAGGATGATGCAGTAAAGGACAAGATAAGATGAAAGCTGATAGTGTGGGTTGATAAAAAAACCCCAAGCCCCAGGACAGAGACCTGATGGCCATGGCCAGGGCTCTAACTGCAGGATGAACAAGGGTCTCATGTTAGACTAGTATGATCCTCCTGCCCAGGCACGTGGTAAAATAAGTGACAAGATAACCAGTACCACCAAGCCTCTACTTACACCCAGCTGAAGAATCTCTTTGCTCAGCTTGTGCTGATGATTTTAGAAAAGTTACAATTAATGGTGCTTGCCAAAGTAGTTTTGCTATGTGCCCTGGGTTTCTCTAGGTCCACTGCTAGTCAAACTTTGCTGTTTGTAACCCCACAGGTTAACCTCAGCTTGCCCAAAGTAGCCTGAGATGTGGTCAATTTTGTGCATAAAAAAAAAATCCCTAGATAAAGAGCCAATCACAACACACTTTCGGGTTCCTTCCTCCTTTCAGGAGCTTTCTTTTTAATAAACTTTCTTCCTACTTACCTTCCGTGTCTTCAAGCCCATTCTTTGGCATCGTGAGGAAAAAAACTTGATTTATGCATGCATTCTGTAGCAAGACCACATCCTCCACTTTTTTTTTTGAATTGCAATCTTAGTTTGGTCTCCCACCATAACAGAAGTCAAACTAAAAATAATACAAAGCTAATGGACAAAATATCCAAACACTTAGAAATTAAATCACACACTTCTAAGTAATCAGAGTTGAAGTCTCAAGAGAAATGTAAAATAAATCATATTGAACTGAATGAAGTAAAACATAACACACTAAAAAATTTGTGTGACACAGCTAAAGTAGCACCCATAGGGAAAGTTATAGCATCCATTAAAATCCATCCATTGGAAAAGAGGGTAAATTTTTCTAATCCAAGCTCCCACACCAATGACCTAAAAAAAGAGCAAAATAAAACAAAAGCACGCAGAAAGAAGGAAATAACAAAGTGTAGAAAGTTATGAAATTGAAAGCAGTACGTCAACAGAGAAAATCAAACAGTTCTTTTTAGAAGATTAACAAAAAGACTAACAAAGGAAAAAAGAGCAAAGGGAATATTTTAATATCAGGAATGAAACAGGGTAATTCAGACCCTGCATATATTAAAAATAAGGAAATAATATGACCAACTCTCCACATATATAAATTTGATGTTAGGCCAATTTTTCAAATGCAAGTTACCATAATGCACCTTATATTAAATAGATAATTTGAATAGCACTATAAATATTAAGTAATTTTAATTTGCAACTCAAATTTCCCCAAAGAAACTGCAAGCCCAGGTTAAAACACTTAAAGCATTAATTTGCATAGTATTCTTCAGAAAATATAGGAAGAACGAACACTTGCCTATTCATTTTATGAAAGTAGTATTTGGAATGAAAAACTATTTTTCAAATTTTTATTAGCACATTTGCAGTATATGATGATTACATTCGTTCTGTGGGGGGGTTGGTTCGTGTACAGAATACAATTTCATTCTTTTTACTTCCCCTTCCCCTTCTATCCCATCTTTCAGTCTCCTCCCCATTTGCAAAAGATCCAGCTTGAGGAGGAAAAACTTTACTTCTTTTGTTCAGTGTATGAGGGCTGATACAAGATAAAAAGAAAATCAGCAGAAACTGTACTGTCTACCTAGAATGTACCAATAAATTAAATAAAAAAAACCAGAAAATCAGCATAGAATTCAGCACCGCTACTAACCAACAAGGCCTAATTAACTTTTTTTTTAATAGAAAACTTCTCTAAGACTTACTCGTATGTATGCTGGAGCTAACAAAAGTGGCTAGTTTGCCAAATGATTACTGCGTGAGGTTTATATACCTGAATAGGGACAAAGGCGGGGAGAAAAGTTTTTATGGGAAGAACAAATAGATTTCTTCAGGGCAGACAGTGAATTTTGGAGAGAACAGTACATAAGGGATTGTGATTAATTTAGTCAGTGTGAGTTGTATTGCAGTCTTCTTCATGCTATGGAATTCCCCTGAAGAAATTTATGGGAGCCTCATTTCCCAGAAGTTGCTTCTCTTAGTTAAGGAAGGCTCTCAGCAGGCATTGTTCTACAGTTAACTTTGGGGCTCTGAGTGTGTGCCCTGTACTAGGACTATCCTGATGTCCAAATCAGACAAGGTCAGTACAAACATACACCACACAAAAATTACTTAAAATGAAGCAAATAACTAAACTTAAGACCTAACACTGTAAAACTCTCAGAAGAAAACACTGGACTTGGCAATAATTTCTTGTTGAGGACATCAGAAGCACAGGCAACACAGGAAAAAATAAGCACACTGAACTCACTGAAGCTAAAGAGCTTTGTGTATCATGGGACACTATCAACAGAAGGAAAGGCAAACCCAAGTGTGATAGAGAATATTTGTAGATCACATGCAAAGAATTTCTAAAATTCAACAACCACCATCAAAAAACCCAAATAGCTCAGCTAAAAAATAGGGAAAGAGCCAGGTGCAGTGGGACATATCTGTAACCCCTGCCACTTGGTGAGGCAGGAGGGTTCCAAGTCCAGGCCAGCCTGGCAACACAGTCACAGCTCATCTCATAGATCAGTGAATAAAAAAATAAAAGAGACGGCCGGGTGTAGCGGCGCTTGCCTGTAATCCCAGCACTTGGGAGGCTGAGGCAGGAGGATCGCTGTGAGTTTGAGACCAGACGGGGCTACATGGTGAGTTCCAGGTCAGTCTCAAATACACATGAGACCCTGTCTCAAAAAAAA
>NW_022900941.1:7666037-7668402 GCF_012274545.1 Fukomys damarensis | reverse complement strand
AAAAAAAAAAAAAAAAAAAAAAAAAAAAAAAAGAGCAAAGGATTTTGCAACAGACATTTTCTTCAAAGAAGATATACAAGTGGACAATAAACAAGACAAAATGTTCAATATTACCAATCACTAGAGGAATGAAAAGCACAGCTACATTGAAATACCCCTTAGCGCCCACTAAGGTGGCTATTATAAACAGAGGAGGGAGAGAAGGGGGGAGGGAAACAGAAGTGGAGGGATTGGAGCACGTGTATACTGCTGGGAGGAACGTAGAATGGTACTGCTGCTGTGGAAAATAGGGTCGTTCCTCATACAAGTAAATAGGTCTTACAGTATGACACAGCAATTCCACTTCTGGATATGTACCCATAAGAATCGAGAGCAGACACTCCATAGAGTATCTATACATTCATAGTCATGGAAGCACTATTTACAGCAGTCAACGGGTAGAAACAACTCACTGGGCATGCATAACTGTAATCCCAACTACTGAGTAGGCCGAAGCAGGAGGATCACAAGTTCAAAGCTAGCCTGGGCAATTTAGGAAGACTCTGTCTCAAAATAACAAGAAGGTCTGGGACTGTAACTCTGTCTAGAAGGGTTGGACAGCATCCAGGAGGGCATGGCTTCAATCCCGTGCACGTGCATGTGCATGTGAAAATAAACAACTTTAATGTCCTCTGATAGATCAATGATAGACAAAATGTGGTGTTACTCAGCCTTACAAAGGAATTAAATTCTGAGACACTACAATACAACATGAATGAACCTTGAAGACATTATGCTATATGGAATAAACCAGGACAAAAGGACCTCAATTATACGAGGTCCCTAGAATGGAAGATTCATAGGGAAAGTTTTTTGCATACATTTTTTATAACCCGCACCCCAACCCCAATGGAGTCTTTCCATGCTGTCCAGCTGGAACTCTCCAACTCGTGATTCTCCTGTCCTTAGCAGCTGAGACTACAGGTGGGTACCAGCAGGCCCTAGTCCTTCTACCTTTTAAAGGTAGGTATTAATAGTTCTGACTTGACAGAAGAGGAGATACCCTTAGGAGATGCTTTTAAAAACACATTAGGAATCTAATGATCCCATGCCTAAGGCACGAAATTCATTTTACTAGCCTTTTCCTTGTTTAGAGAAGATACATCATATTTTCAGGGGAAAAATTACTTGGCAGATTTGTTTCTGCTAAAATTGGAAAATCACCGAGTTGGCATGGAGACAGAATTGCAGAATTTGAAAAAGCAATTTTGATTTGTATGAAGGCAGTTAATACATATAAAGCTGAATCAAAGTACTCTGGGAAGCTGACTCAGGAGGATCATAAATTCAAAGCCAGTGTGGACAATTTAGCAAAACCTTGTCTCAAAATTAAGAATGAAAATGAGGCTGTTGCTCAGTGTGAAAGCATTGGGTTCAATCCCTAGTATTGTAAACAAAGAAAAACCAAAACAAAGTGCTAAAAACGTGTGGCAGGAATTAAGTCTCAATAAATAATAGTTCCTACAAAAAGCCAAAATCAAAACCAAAAACCAGAAGTTCCTTTGCTGTCACTGTCTTTTACATGTGTATCTTGAGAGTTTCCTGCCCTAGTTCTTGGAACACAAAATGGCTCATGTCTGAGGTACACAGGCAAAATCCCCAAATAAAATCTCGTCCTTGGAGAAGCTGCTATAACGGGTTTCTAGCAGCAAGCTAGGCTTGTGCAGATCAAGTCAGAGAAGTTATTTAAAAGCAGCTAGTAACTACTGGTGTTAAGTCGTGGGTGAGAAGAATAGAACTGGACTAAGATGAAATATCGGTTCCCAGCTTTAACGCCTAGCTACACGGGACCTCAGACAAATCAATTACCAGTTACTTCATTTATCAGGCAATTTCACAAGACTATGAGAATGAAACATCTTTCACCTAGAGATTGGGTGGCACAAAATAAGCATATACGGATAAGAATATACGGATGGCACAAAATAAGCATCGTACTCTCATTTGGTTGACAGGAACCATCCTAAATTATTTGGAAAGTGCATCACACACATTTGCAAGGTAGGTGTAAGGAATAACTCTTAGAGGACAAACGACACTTTTACAGTGCTTGAGTAAAGAAAAACCTCATGGCACACGCTTAAAGATCAATTTAATTAAAAAACAGGTAACAGATTCATACAAAGGCATTAAAATTTAAGAGATGTACACGGAGGAAAATTTCGCTCCCAATTCATCCCCTACTCACAGCCCTACACGGTTTTATTTCCCTGGTAATTTTTACAAAAACGAACGCATCGACCCCCTACTGCCACACGAACACTGCATTCTTTCTACATTCTTCCGCACCCAGCTCTTTACGCACGATTTGCGGCTACGAAGCAAG
>NW_022900941.1:7663648-7665823 GCF_012274545.1 Fukomys damarensis | reverse complement strand
CCCCAGCGACAGCTGTGGCGTAGAGCCGGTGGACGCGGCGGCAGGCGAAGGGCTGACTGAGCGGGTCGCTTGCGGGGCGCGTTTCTGGGGTCGGCCTCGCCACGCTGGCTGAGTGCTTTGTGCCTGGAGCCATGTCTGTGAGCGAGATCTTCGTGGAGCTGCAGGGCTTTCTGGCTGCCGAACAGGACATCCGAGAGGCGAGCCCCCTCCTTCCTATCCCCTTCCCCTTCCTAGCTGGGCCACGCCGCGTGGCCCTTCTCCGTCGCTCGGGCCGGGCGGTGGAGCCACCTCCGAGGGTGGTGTGCTTCCTCTCTAGTTTCAGGTTAGGGCGCCGCTCCTCACCTGCTCCTGCCCCCAGTTCTGCGTCTCTGTTCTGATTCTGTGTTCTGGGTCTGGCTTTCTTAGAATCGCTTGCCTCTTCAGTGTCGGTTTTCCTCCTTTTCAGCCCCTATTTATGTCGAAGATTGGGTTAGTGCGTGGGACTCAGCCAGTACACATTTCGTGTATTTGTTATTGCTGTCTTAGAAGCACATGTGACTTCCCTCTTTCAAACTTCTCGTGGCTTTCCATCTCAAATAGGATCAAAATACAGACTAATGTAGTCCACAAGGTCTATCTCAAGTCTCCTTTTATGGCATTTCTTCTTGGAAATGTATGCGTAAAAGGAATATATTTATATTTTCTTGTTGAACACTTTACCTCCTTTTTGTTCTTCTACTGCCCCAAAAAGCTTCCTGCCTCAGGACTCTTGCATGCACTGTTCGCTTCTTGAAATGTTTCTTTCCTGTTCCTTTAGTATTATTTTATATTTGTCTCCCCACAATTAGAGTGGCTTCTTTTGTTATGTTTTCTTTTTAACATTTTAACCTTTCAATAAATTTGACGGTTTTTTAAATAAGTCTCTCCTCCATTATATGCTAGAGTGCCAGAGGGAAGGAGCGGACTGTTTGGTTCTCCCCTATTTGTATGGTGCTGAGCACATAAATATAGTCATTATTTGTAGAATGGATTAATGAAAAATATCCAACCTTTGTATTACATAGTTATATCATAAAGTGCATTCATATGGCTTTGTATTGTACTCTTTGTGTTCTGGTTGGATAATTGGGATGGGTGAGTAGCTAGTATCCTTTGAAGCCTACAAAAAGAGTCTACAGCTTTTTAGTGACTTCCTGAAGGTCTCACAGAGGAAATAAGTGGAAAAATCAGAACTCAAGCCTTTTTTTTTTTTGGTACTGGGGATTGAACTCTGGTCTTTGCCCTTGCAAGGCAGGCCACCAAACCGCTGAGCTAACCCCCTCCCCCCCTTTTAAATACAGGTTCAGCCGTTGTGAAGATCTTTAGTATTTTTAATGTAAATAAAATTGTAGGGGGCCGGGGGTTTAGCTCAGCAGTTTGGTGGCCTGCCTTGCAAGTGCAAGGACCTGAGTTCAATCCCCGGTACCCCCCCACAAAAGTGATAGATTAAATATACTATCTGGTGTGATTGGTATGAGTCTGTGATAATGATTATGTTGAGTTTATCTGATTTTAATTTTTAATTCCTTCTAGGAAATCCGAAAAGTCGTACAGAGTTTAGAACAAACAGCTCGAGAGATTTTAACTCTACTGCAAGGGGTCCATCAGGGTGCTGGGTTTCAGGACAGTAAGTTCTTTGAGTTTCAAGACTTTTATTGAATTTACTAATCTCTTAAATTTTTTTTGGATGTGGCTGGGGATCAAACTCGGAACCTTGCACTTGCGAAGCAGGCAGTGGAACCACTGAGCTAAATCCCCAGCCCCGAATTTATTCATCTCTTATTTGAGTGCCATCCAGAAGATATCCCTAGTTTGCGTTATTATGATAAATGTTCATTATGTTTATGGAGAATAAAAATTGGAGTAGTAGGGGTTTAATCATTTATGTAGGTTTAAAATGTGTTTTGACTTTCTGCTTTTGGATTGTGTAGTTTATTTTTATTTATTTATTTATTTTCCTCACTGAGTTTATTGGTACATTTTAGGTGTATAGTACAGTTACATTCATCATTGGGATCTTGCACCTTTACATGATAGGTCTTAGTTCTCATTTTGGATAGTGTAGTTTAAATAGGTATATTTTATAGTGTGATGGAATTCTGTTGACATTAATTAGTTTCTTAATAACTTTCATATCCTGCAACTTTTATTTGGTAT